>NC_060893.1:20725524-21025524 GCF_014805685.1 Silurus meridionalis | reverse complement strand
CTGATATATTTCAAGTGTTTAGTTTTTTTAAATTTTGATCATTATGGCTAATGAAAACCCAAAAACATCTTTAAATGGTCATCACTAAAGAAGCTGCTGTTCAGAGTGCTGTATCCAAGCACATTAATGAAAAGTTGAATGGAAGGACATAATGTGGTAGAAAAAGGTGAAACGAAGCTCATTCAGAAAGTTGGGAAGATTCACAAAGAGTGGACTGCAGCTGGAGTCAGTGCTTCAAGAGCCTCCACACACAGACGTATCCATGGGCTACAACTGACGCATTCCTTGTGTCGAGCCGCTCCTGAACCAGAGACAACGTCAGAGGTGTCTTACCTTGGCAAAGGACAAAAAAGACTGGACTGCTGACCAGTCGACCAAAGTCGTCTTTTTTTTCAGATGAAAGGAACTTTGTATTTCATTTGGAAATCAAGGTTCCAGAGTCTGGAGGAAGAGAGGAGAGGCACAAAATCAAAGTTGCTTGAGGTCCAGTGTAAAGTTTGCACAGTCAGTGGTGGTTTGGGGAGTCATGTCATCTGCTGGTGTTGGTCCACTGTGTTTTATCACAGGGTCAGCACAGTCGTCTACCAGGAAGCTGACCAGCTTTATGGAGATGCTGATTTTAGTTTTCACAGGATTTGGCACTTGCCCACACTGCCAAAAGTACTAATACCTGGTTTAAGAACCATGGTATCTATGTGCTTAATTGGCCAGCAAACTCTCCCGACCTAAACCCCATGGAGAATTTATGGGTTATTGTCAAGAGGAAGATATGAGACACCAGACCCAACAACGTAGCTGAAGGCTGCTATAAGAGCAACCTGGGCTTCCATAACACGTCAGCAGCATCACAGAGGGATCGCCTCCATGCCATGCCGCATTGCTGCAATAATTCGACCGACCGAGTATTGAGTTCTGTACATGTACCTACTTTTCAGTAGTCCAACAAATCTTTTATTTTTATTTTTTATTGGTAGTAATATTCTAATTTTCTGAGATAGTGAATTTCATTAGCTGTAAACCAAAATTAAAAGAAATAGACACTAGAAAAATATCAGTCTGTGTGTAAATCTATATAATAAGTTTCACTTTTTGTATAAATTACTAAAATAAATAAACTTTTTAATGATATTCTAATTTATTGAGATGCACCTGTCTATTAATAGCTTAACTTGATTTGACTTGAAATACATAGTACTTGTTGGGGTTGTGCTGTTGTAGTAAAATAATCAACAGCAGGGTGGTGATGTGATGCATCTTAACACAATTATTCTCATATCGTGTTTGTTTGTTTGTTTGTTTTCGCTCTTGATCCACATTAATGAAATGTTGTGAATAAATAAGAAGATGAAAGATAAAGCCGGATGGGATTCTCCCTCTGTGCTGGTTTGAGAAAGTGCACTTTTTTTTGTTGTTTGGGATTTTTTTCTAGGTGAGTAATAAAGTTTGACCCCGACGTGATTTGAACACGCAACCTTCTGATCTGGAGTCAGACGCGCTACCGTTGCGCCACGAGGTCTCCAAGTTTGGCGCAATGGACAGCAATCGAGTATATTGCACACATGCGTCTGTTACGCCATACGATGAAATTCTTCATCCGTGAATCCTCCAGACAGCCTATGACCTAAATTAAGGATATAAAGAAACCAGACAAAGACACAAAACATAAATTAGATATGTAGAAAGTTATAGTAGTGAAAAAATAAGAAAACAGAATTGTGCGCATGTATAAAGTGTGCAGTGTGTGATGTAACATCCTAGAACGTCATTTGCAAAATGAGGTAGATTGGGCACATTGATGTATTCTTATTCTTAACAATATTTACATGCATCTAGAAATCAGTTCACACACACACACACACACACACACACACACACACACACACACTACTTTTAATCGACAGTCTGTAACTTGGCCACCAGATGGCGATATGATCATGTACTTTCATTCTCTCTTTTTATTATTAATATTAATACTAATACCTTACTATCTTGTGTTTTGTGTATTTGTGTATTTGTCCCACACTGTCGTCTGTGTGTTGTCTGTGTGCACTGTTTTTTGTCGGTTGCACACGATGCACTTTATGTGGTGAGGATCTTACTTTTTGTCCTTGCTCTGTGTTTTGTTATGTAGCTTTATGTTGGGTGATGTACCACCAGGGTTCATTTCACTGAGTACTGCATCAGCTATATATGATAGAAATGACAATAAAAGCTTCTTGACTTGAGTTGACTTGACTTACTACTCACTGGTGCACCTCATGTACAGTTACTTAGGTTCTCACCTCTATTTAAAGTCATGTACACAGAACAATGTGTTATTAATTTGTAGCATAATAACTGGTACTTAATCGACTCCCTGCTCTAATCACCTACACCTGTTCCCCATTACCTTTCCCCTTTATAAGGTCCCGATTTCACCTCACTCACTGTCAGATCTACTTGTTGCCATGAGAGATCTACTGGACTTCCTACCACTAGTATTCCCCGTACTTTCATGCTTTGGAGGAAGCGCTCAAGATAGGTTTGCCTTTAGCGGTTCACATTGGCGATCATCCCTAGACTACCCATCAGCATTACGGATTATACCCGCATTACGGATTCTACCTGCTCTCCGGTTTCGTACTTCGCCTCAGCCCTCTGCCTTGTATATGTTCAGACTAAATAAAGACAAGGTGTTTAACCACACTCCAGTTTCCGACTCTTGGTCTATCTGTGACAGTTTTAAAAAGAATAGCGACAAAAAATTAGCGCCATGTACCAGTGAGCTGCATCTAAGGTGAACTTTTTTTCGAAAAGTCCCGCGGGGCGACTCTTGTGGTCGTTGTGGGCGACCTGGTGCCCATGTCAGTGACCCCTGCATTAGAGTCTATATGTCTATTTATAGCTTAACTTGATTTGACTTGAAATACATAGTACTTGTTGGGGTTGTGCTGTTGTAGTAAAATAATCAACAGCAGGGTGGTGATGTGATGCATCTTAACACAATTATTCTCATATCGTGTTTGTTTGTTTGTTTTTCGCTCTTGAACCACATTAATGAAATGTATGAAAAAATAAGAAGGCAGGATGACAGATAAAGCCGGATGGGATTCTCCCTCTGTGCTGGTTTGAGAAAGTGCACATTTTTTGTTGTTTGGGATTTTTTTCTAGGTGAGTAATAAAGTTTGACCCCGACGTGATTTGAACACGCAACCTTCTGATCTGGAGTCAGACGCGCTACCGTTGCGCCACGAGGTCCGGTGCGGATTCCAGGATTGGCGCAAGTGACAGCAGCCCCCTTAAACCACATCAATAAGATCAGTGAATTTTATTAATAGATATAAAGGTGTACTTTTAATCCGTTTACAGTTACTTTTAATGTTATAGAACAATCAGGACACAAGTTAGGCCATGTTATAAGACTGATATGGCAGCAATGAACAGTAATTTGACCTTTTTTACTTGTTTCTCAGACTATTTTCATTAATATTCAGTTACAGTTTCCATACTGAGCACTTCATCCCGTTCATGGTTCATACCCACTCATGCGTGTTTGCTCAGTTCCAGATAAATTTCCCCTTCCTCTTCTAATAAACTGACTTCTTCCAAAAAAAAAAAAAAAAAACACGGTTATGGCGATTTTTAATCATTGACCTACATGAGAAAGAACAAGCATTAACGGTGGGTGAGAAGGTCTGGGGTTCAGTCAGTGTTCCAGTTCATCTCAGAGGGGTTCAAGGGGAGTTGAGCTGAGGGCTCTGTGTAGGACCCTCGAGTTCCTCCACTTTAATCTTCACTCTGTGAGCTGGTGTTGTGCATGGGGGCACGGTCATGCTGGAAACAGATGTGTGAAGAGAAAATTGTGGTTGGGCAACAAATTAGTGAAGAATCAGTCACACTTTCGGCCAGTAAGTGTAACAGGGCTTTATGTTTAATGCAATAAAAATATAAAGTGCAATTTGTGGAATAAAAAGAAAAAAGTGCAATACCACATTTTACTTCTTTACTTCTGTATTTTGCTGTACAATAATAGTTTGTATTTTAAAATTTTTAAATTGTAAGTCAAACACACTTGGCAATAAAGCTCTCATATTATTAGTGACCTGATATACAGCTATTAATTATTTACAGATGTAAAAGTTTATAAAATAGCACTTTATTTTGTTATTTTGTTTGCTGAAACATCTCCCCCCTCAAAAGGAGAAAAAAATGATTAAATATACAAAAAAGCTAAAAAAAAAAAAAAAAAGCATAAATAAGCAAACAAATACCCTACAGTATTTAAAAAAAAAAAAAAAAAAAAACACCCCACGAGTGATCACTTTACTAAGTCTGAGTTAAAGACAATAGATTGGACGGAGTATTGCTCATCCATTGCTGTGGCGATTTACTTAATTCATAACATATCAACTATACTTACTAGAGGGTCACTAAACTGCAATGACTAAAAGCCACAAAATAAAAAAAAAAACTAAATAAAACTAGTATTAAGCAATGTCCAAACATCTCCAGCATCAACAGCACAATTATGCTGCTTTTCTGATGCTGTTGAAATCAGTTTCTAAACTCACACACAACTAAAAATCATCAGAAATGTCCCTCATTTCAAAACCTGACTGGAAGCAGATTTGTTCCACTCCGAAAAATACGACAGAACAGACACAAGTAACGAGTCTTTAACCAGTTGGAAAATATCCTAGAAGTTTTATTTGTGACTGCACATACAGATTATAGTGTGTGCAGAGCTGCTTCTCGGAGAAGGAGTCATATCATTTTGGGTAGAAAGACAAACGTATACATGGCAGCTTAGTCATCGTGTTTGAGTTTTCTGATTTTGCCCTTGTGGCGGTCGATCTCGCGCTGCAGGCGCTCGATCTCCTTCTTATGGTGCTCGATCTCATCCTGGTGGTGCTGTTTCAGTGCAGCCAGCTGCTCCTTTTCCTTCTGCCTGCACACACACAAGTAACCGAACAAGCCAAAGGTCAACATTTTTACCTTCATCTTCAACCTTTTCTTTTTAATACAGGGGCCCCTACTGATCCCAGAAAATATTTAGGAGTGATTTACAATTAATCACTTTGAAAAGTGATTAAAAAGTTATTTTGAATAATGAAACCCAAGATATTTATTGCTGCCCCACTAAAAAAAATACTGTCACACCAGAACAATCCATTCAAAGGGAGAACATTAAATAATTGCTGCTCAAATCCATCACTGAACAGTTTCCTTAGAGGGAAAAACCACCAAAAAACATTAAATTAGACTTTCATATTTATTCTCCTTCCCACCCCCCCCACAATCAGTTGTTTTGTTACAGTTTATTATGACAAATTGTCCAATATTTATTATATTAATTCGATGATTTGATGTTAAGACCTAACATCCTAACAATTCATATTATTTCTACTATAAAATAAAAACGATGCAGCACTACACAAACACAGAAGAAATGTGTTTAAGTGTCAGATTTTGGATCAATTCCTTTAATTTGTTTTATTTTAAATAATCCTTTCCCTATTAGTGTATACAGGATCTTATTTATACTTAAATGTGCAGCATTCACATCTCTGCATCAAGGCAGTTTCAGTTTTTTCTTGGCCCAGGACAGGGTAAAGCTGCTTTACATTAGGTTTATCTCCTCACTGCTGTCCTTTGGCAGAACACATCACACTTATATAAAAAATATATATATTTTACCTCTTAAACCTGTTTTATAACACAATTGAACAGGTTCTAAAACCTTTCAGGAGATAAAAACAAAAAAATTTAACTCCTACAGTATTGATTGCAATGGGTTTCCTAACAGACAGGGTGGAAACACACACACACACACACACACACACACACACACACACACACACACACACACACACACACACACACGGAAAGAGTAATAAAATATTCTACAAAAGTAAAAGCACTGTTAATTCAACAAAATTTTACTTAAGTACAAGTGAAGTTACCAGCCTAAAAGTATATCCAAGTAAAAAAGAAGCTCATTTAAAATGTTTTAGGTAAAATAAGACAAGTCCCCCCTTTTTTTCCCTTTTAAATAGCAGGGGGTGGGGGATTCTAGTGTTATTCAAAAAGGACTAGAGGATATAAATATTAAACAAGTTAAAATCTCAAACTAACTGAAGAAATAAAAAAATAAAATAAATAAATTTTGCAACAACAACAACAAAAAAAACCTATTACAATGTAATTTTTGATAGTAAGAGAAATTGCAAATCCAGATTCAGAATTCAGGCAGTGAGCGTACGCATTGAACTTTTGATTTGATGGCATTTCGCTTTCAGCTCAGACTGCACCACTGGTGTCCGTCTTGTCCTTCTTTAACTTTACTGGCTGTAAGTTTAGTGTTTTTGTTAACCATTCAATCAGTTCAAGATTTAAGTGTAATACTTCAGACTAAACATACTTACGTTAAAATTAAGTTACAGACTTTAAAAACTACTTTAAAAAGTAGAAGTAAATAAAAAAAAAAAAAAAAAAAAATTACAATAACGTTATAAATGTTACTTACCACTTCTGCAAAATGTATATTAGGGTTGTGTATTGATTAAAATATTTTATTTCGATTATTCGCATGATCGGCATGAGTTATCTCGTGATTAAACGCAACTTAATCACATTATTCGTTCTACATATACCTTAAATGAGTTTTTAATAATCTAATCGACATGGACAAACCAATATGTAAGCTTGTAAAATGTTTATTATTAGTGAAACCAGACTCAACATAGAGCATGAAGACACAATACTCCTGTAAACGTTTATGTAATTACGGTGTTTTAAATAACGTAAATCATTGGGACACCAAACAAAACTTTGCTATGTTTCCACACGGACGGTTTTAATTGCCGGATTTTGGTGCTCGATTCGAGACTTGGCACATCGATTAAACAAATGTTTACTGATTCAAAATTATTTATCAGTGTTTATTTGTTTTTTTTTAAATATCCAAATAAAGAAAGGACACTGAACAAACGCATGTTTGGTAAGCTTTAATTTTGCCTCTTTTATATTTAATTATTCATATTTTTATTAAAAATTGTCAAACAAATGCAGGCTGCATTATTTGCACGTTAATGATATGAATGCTGTTAAAACTAATTTGCATTAACTTGGACAGTGCGTGTTAAATTATATATGAGAGAGCACCGCATCCTAACCACCAGACCACCAGGGAACCAGTTGAAACAGATTAATAAAGAACCAAATTCCATTAAAACATCAAGCTTCACATCTTTTATTCTTAGAACTAAAAGACAACACCTGTGCAAAATAATAAACAAATCCGAAACATCCTATATGACCAAAAGGCCACTACTCTCATCACCATACCTACCTGAAGTAACGCTCCTCTTCAGCTGCTTCTTTCTTCCCGAAGGCTCCGCCGGCTTCCCGGATAGAGCCGCCACCTCCACCACCTTTACCTGCACCTTTCCCCAGTTCACCAAGCTGTTTAGAGAGAGACGGAGAGAGAAATTATAGAACAATGGCAAAATTATAATTCATACCTAACTCAGTGGTTTACATTCCTGGTCCTGTGCATTTTCCTACAGCAGCCTGTAAATACAAAAAGGCACAGTCAAAGAGAAAAAAGCTAAAAATCATCATCAATGATAATGAACTTCACTTAAATAGACATTAGCGATGGAGAGGAAGAGTCGGGACTCTAAATAATGGTACTGATGCTTATATTGGTGTTTACTCACACAAGTTGGACTTGCATTTTTACCAAAAATGAACCACGTATTAGGAAATAATTACAAAGTAATTTTACGTTAAATCTGCTTCTAAATCTCATTTTTCAGGATCACTTTTCAGTGATTTCTTTGTGAGGTTTAGATTTCAGATGTTTTTCCATTTTATTCTGTATCCAAGATGATGTAACTTTTAAAAGGCCCTATATAAAACAAAAAATTGTTTTATTATATTACTGGACTGACTGGAGAACAGAGGACACTTGTGATAGTCATACTCTAACGTCTAATCAGCAATGTGGTGTTTTGGATCAGGGGTCACCAACATGGCTCACCATATCACCACTTACCAGTGAGCTGCAGCTATTTTTTTTTAAATCACACTTGCATTGGTGTGAATATAAAAATGAAAATATTAAAATATAGATGACTGGATAGAGATAAAAACCATTAGTTATTAATAACAATTAAAGGTAAATTGAGGAAATGTGTTATTTCACAAGTGTGTATTAAACTGGTAGCCCTTCACATTAATCAGTACCCAAGAAGTAGCTCTCAGTTTCAAAAAGCTTGGTGACCCCTGTTTTAGAGGGACCTGCTGGTTTAGGCAGTATTGAGGTGGTCCTGGTTTGTTAACATAAATGTTGCACATGCTGGCCACCGTAGTTTCATCAGACCTGTTCACTGGCAATTTGTCTGCTTAAGGTGTGAGCCACAGGGAATTTTAAACCAAAAGCCTTTGTTATTGTGCGTCATTAGGAGTGTTTAGATTCAGCACATTAATGATGATGGTGATGACCTTGAGTTTGTACTTGTAGCTCCACAATATCATTTATTCATTTACGAATTTCCATGCAAATTATAAATTATATATAATTAACAATATATAATAAAATTAATGTATACATGGATTTATTTATTTAATAAAAAAACAACAAAAAAAAAGCATGTAAGCAGTGAGGCCTGGACCAAAGCAATCCAAGGAACATCCAAAGAGCAGGTTCAAGCCCAAACAGCCACTCACACCCTACACACGTGCCCTATATAGGTGCTATAGACTCAGTCCTGCACCACCCTTATCTAGTTCACTACAGATCCAATAGGAACAAATCCACAATGGCGTCAAGGCTGAAAAGCACAATAGTAAAATAATGACAAAAAAAGTAATAAAAACGCACACAGAGAGAGAAATTACACCAGGCACACAAAAGCAGATACCTGGTCAGAGCTCATACGGATCTGGGTGGTGATATAACTCCTTAATAAACTGCTCCTCAACAACCGCGCCATGATACGATTTAATGTGTCCTTGCGCCACGGATCCAAACACGGAAGCGCTCGCGTGCCTCTTTGAACTTTGTCAGGCGGTGACGTCATAAAACGCGCCGGCAGAAAGAGCCACCTAGTGGTCGTCTGGGGGAAGTTTTTTTTTGTGGGGGTAGTCCGGGCATGAAATGGAAGAAAATAAATAAATAAAAATACAAATAGCAGAATAAAACGTAAAGAAAGAACAGATAGAGTAAGAGGAATACAATTTAAATATAATATAATTGATTCATAATTAATCACATATATAATTGCATTAAACAAGTAAAAAATAAATGTCAAAAAAAGGAATCTTCTTCTTCATCTTTCGGCTTCTCCATTAGGGGTCGCCACAGCGGATCATCCGTCTCCATACCCCTCTGTCCTCTACATCTGCCTCTTTCAACCCAACTACCTGCATGTCTTCCCTCACCACATACATAAACCTCCTCTTTGGTCTTCCTCTTTTCCTCCTTCCTGGTGGCTCCATCCTCAGCATTCTTCTACCGATTTACCCTATGTCCCTCCTCTGCACATGTCCAAACCATCTCAATCACACCTCCATCACCTTGTCTTTAAAACAAAAAGGAATAGACTATAGAATACACATAGGAAGCACAATTTTCATTCTGGATAGCAGAAACAGTGCGACTTATTATGAGCATACCTATTTAAGTGCAGTTGTGCCAGATCTGCAAAAAGCAAAATATTGAGGCAGAGGTGCATAAATGAGGTATGTGGTATATACAGTGTTTGTGGATTTAGAGAAAGCATACAACAGGGTGGAGAGAGAGGAGTTGTGGTATTGTATGAGGAAGTCTGGTGTGTCAGAGAAGTATGTGAGGATGATGCAGGACATGTATGAGGACAGTGTGACAGCAGTGAAGTTTGCAGTTGGAACAACAGACTGGTTCAAGGTGGAGGTGATGTTTGCGGATGATATTGTGATTTGTGGTGAGAGTAGGGAGCAGGTTGAGAAGAGCCTGGAGAGGTGAAGGTACGCACTGGAGAGAAGGGGAATTAAAGTCAGTAGGAGTAAGACAGAGTACGTGTGTGAATGAGAGGGAGGGCAGTGGAGTGGAGCGGTTGAGTAAAAGACAGGAGGTGAACTGGAGGTAGCAGAGTGGAAGATGTTGAGATTTTCATTGGGAGTGACGAGAATGGACAAGATTAGAAACAAGTTTATTAGAGGGACAGGGCATGTAGGACTTTTTGGGAACAAAGTGAGAGAGGCCTGATTGAGGTTTGGACATGTGCAGAGGAGGGACATGGGGTATATTGGTAGGAGAATGCTGAGGATGGAGCCACCAATAAGGAGAAAAAGATGAAGACCAAGGAGGAGGTTCATGGATGTGGTGAAGGAAGACATGCAGGTATTCAGTTTGAAAGAGATTTTAGTGACTTGGTTCTTCGAGTCTCGTTCTTCAAAATGAACAAACCTATTTTGGAGTCATTTAGTTCATTTGGTTCCTTTGCTCAGAAAATTATGTAAAATGTTAGATTTTTCAATGAGCACTTGAAACTTAAACTTGCACTTTATGTGGCAAAGACACTTACTAGTCCTTAGCTCTATGTTTTCTGTTATGTAGCTTTATGTTATCTATGTAGCACCAGAGTTCTCAGTCATGTTTACATCGCTGACTCCCTCTGTCTCATCCATGTTAGTCCCAGACTTCTAGTTGCCTTCTGCCGGCTCATTATTAGCTTCGTAAACTAGTCTACGTCTGTGGTGTGTGAGAGCCAGGAAATTATACACCAGTGGTAGATTGAAAAAGCCACGCAGTGACAGAAAATAGATTGATGGGCTAAAAAATGGGTTTATTTGTGTTTTAACAATTGCCATTGTGCCAAACCAGCTACAGAGATAAAGAGGTTATAACGCCAGAGTGTATAAGTTGTGCCTAAAGTGCCCTTCATTAAGTGTCTAAAAGTTTGTTCATTTTGTTCATTTGAAGTTTATCCCTAATGAATTAACAAGTGGTGGCAGTGGTGAGGAAAAACTCCCTGACATGGTATGCGGGAGAAACCGTAAGAGGAACCAGACTAAAAAAAGAAACCCACCCTAATCTGATTGTCCATTTATTTCATTTCTATCATTTTTGAGGTGTTCAGTGATAGATGCTTAAATTCAAAATGGTTCCTGCAAACTGCATTCCTAAACCATTGTAGCAGACTGTTGATATTATTTACAGTCCAAATCTTCATAGTTCTTGAGTTGCTCAGAAACTTCATAGATCTGTAGGCTGTTGTGTCCTCTATCCTCAAAGTGTACAGAGTGGTCTCCAAGTGAAGAGAACTCCATCCAGAGGGAGGGCATCATAAATAAATGGACAATAATAAATAGACATTCGGTGCCACCCAGATGTTTCCTTTTCAGTCTGGTTCCTGTCAAGGTTTCTTTCTCATACTATTTCTGGAAGCTTTTCCTTATCTTGCTCATTAGAGATTAACTTATAAGGGTTAGACTTTGTAGGCATAAATTCATATTTTATAACCTATTTATCTCTGTAAAGCTACTTAGGGACTATGTTCATTGTTAAAAGCGCAAAAAAACGGAATTAAAAACCGTGTCTCTGCATCCTGTTTTATACAATGCAGCTTTAAATTTATATAATCAACACACAGTAAATTTCAAATCCAAAAATCAACACCAATTGACTTGATGTCAACAATTGAAAAGTGTAGATATTTGGAACAACCCACAAAGGGTTATTTCAACACATTTAAAAGTGTTGCCGACACAATCTTCTTCTTCTTCTTTCGGCTGCTCCCATTAGGGGTCAGTAAAATATTAACACCGATACAGCAGATATCACTGGTGTTCTGGTGTTGACCTAACACACAAAAATGGAAATCACAATCTATTAAACCTTATAGGAGTCAAATATTACACCATCCTGGTGTTGAAAAAAAACAACACTAAGGGATTTACCAGTTTTTCTTATCATGGTTCTGCATTACCTACTTTAAAATAAAACTATAAAATAAATGGACATCATTTAATCTGCAAAGAACACATTTTTCCATGAGGTAAACACGACTCTATATTACTCTTTCATGACTTTATTTCAGAACAGAACACCAAGCGATCAAACCACTGCCTTAAATTACATTAATACATTTATTGAAAATACCAGTCCATAATGATGAAAAATAGATTGTTATTGACATAATAATGCTTTTTGAAGTTAAAAACTGTATCTGTATTTGTATGAGAAGATCAAGTTGTCCTGTTAATGTTTAAACTGGGGTTAATAGAAGTCATGTTAATCAGTTTAATACTGGATTTAGCAAACAAATTCTGAGAATTTGTAGTCCAGGAACTTGTTTGTAGGGAGAAAGAGATTGTACTGGCAATTTATTTACTTTTTAGGAATAAATTTCACCACACATCAGCACTACCTATAACATTCAAAATATTGGACATTTTAAACACTAACAGCATTCATTCAGATATTGGGATTCATTTGACATTAATCAATAGCTCCTCTACCAGTTTCATCTGTAACTTTAACATCAAGATCTTCTACTATTGAGAATTTATATTTCACTGCAAATACAAACATTTAACTTTTTCTGATTCCAAAATTGTGCTATGACAATCATTGTGATTTTACCTCTGAACTGGTTTGCTATAAATACAATTTCATTCAATTTAAAAAGAAAACGCAATTTTAAACTAAAAATGCCATTTTAGTGGCCTGAAAAATGATACATTTGGAAAACAGATTTCAAACTACCAGTTTATGCAAACAATATTGTTATCGTTTCTGTGTAAACTACAAACAATGCCAATTTGTGGAAATGTAATAAACAGCCATATTACGAGCAAATAGCTGTGCCTTTATATCCAATTTCTACCTATATTCCATGTGTTTCACACAAACTGTTGAAGTACATACTAACAGATATGACTTTTTTGTTTGTTTGTCTTTTAAAGGTAACTGAGTGCTTTAAAAAAAATTTAAATGAATCGCTCTGTTTTGAACTTGTTTTGATTGGCGCCTAATGGTATTTACTTAGCACGAACATACAGTTCAGCATCAGTTCAGCAGCAAGCAGAACATTTTGAGAGTAACAAATAATGGAAGAAACCCCTGACTCGAACTCATTACAACACCAGTGGTCTTATTTGCAGGATTTTCTTTTAAGTAGTTAAAAAGGTTAAGGGCGCATGATATTTTAATAGATATCCATCAGTGTTTGACTAATTGAACTCAAACACTGTTCTAAGAGTAAAATTAAAATCTTTTTACATAAACTGAGCAAAAGTGACAAAAATGATTATAAGAACACTATAGCCATAATAAATCATAGTACTTTGGATACTTAAGTACATTTGGGGCAAATACTTTTGGGCTTTTACTCAAGTAAAAGTTTAAAGGGAGCATTTTTACTTTTACTGGAGTCATATTTTACTACTGTATCTCTACTTTTACTTAACTACATGGTTCGTCTACTTTATCCACCGCTGGCCAAATATGATAAATATGGATGTAAATGTAAGAAAATCACATCACTGCTCAATTTCATATTAAAAGCTTGTCACAGTTAAAAACTATGACTATCACAGAAGCATGGCCAACCAAGCAGAATCTTCATAACATTTTTTTTTAACCTAGTTTTAATCCAGTGATCATCTTGATAGGCCAATTCATGTAGAACACTGCAGAAATTTTAAAATTTTCTTTATAAGCACGACTTTACAGGTTTGTCAACTGTGCTTGCAAAGACCTTGAACACACTTGAGTACAGTGAATACAAAAAATATATAAAACGATGAAAAATACCATGTGGAAGACATGATGACAGACTAAACCAAGCAAAATCAAGGCTTTACATAATTTATAAAGTGATATGGCATACGGTAATTTACAAAAATCACACGTCAAGAGTTCTTGGTTTATTCTCCAAACCCGACCTTTATCACATTTTAAATAATAAAAAAAACACACTATGGATCAACTCTTTTTCTGTAGAATGTAAACGTTTTATACGAGTGAGGGCCAATAAAATAATTCATGTTTGATGCGAGCAATGTCTAAGAAATATGTTTCTAAATATGAAATGTACAATCTGAAATTATTTATATCATTAAGCCCATGATGTGACATCTTTTGACTAATTTTTACATACATTTTAATTATTTAAGCATTCACATCTCTGTGGAGACTCAACCCTGTGTGTGCTGCTTCTTCAGTGTTCATAATGTGAACTGTGTATTGGGGTGAATAAAGGAATGTATAAATAAAATTGCCATATTATTGCATTATTAATTTGAGAAACCGGGCATGATTGTGTATGTCTCCAGGTTATGTATGTAACCATGGTTCTCAGAGGCAGAGGTGGCAAAAGGAGCCGTAACTACTACCTGTGTAACGCTGGTAACTGGACCTCAAGTCATATTAATATTAGGCTGTCAATAATTTAAAATATTGAATCGCATGATTGTCGTGAGTTAACTCACAATCAATTGCACATTTTTATCTGTTCTAAATGTACCTTAAGTGAATTAAAAAAAATTGTATACTCCAATCAACATAGGCATGGACAAATAGTAATGCTTTATGCAAATGTATGTTTATTATTCGTGAAACTATCCTTAACATAGAGCATAAAACAAAATATTCTTGTAAATGTTTTAAAGTAATTATGGTGTTTTAAATTATATAAATCATCAAGACAGCAAACGGAACCTTTGCTATGTTTCCACACGGACAGTTAATGAGGTGATACCAGAGAAACTGTACCTCTTATTAATTTCATACAGATTACATAAATAGAGAATATAATAAGAATATTAAAGTAGACCTTCCTAGCTTTCTATACATATATTTATTATGTTTGTGAGGCAAATACTCACTGAGATTCAGGTTGTTTTATTTTTGTCTGTGAAGAGAAATGACAGAGACAGCAGAACACGCACCTGCCTGTTTCCTTTATTTTACAAAAACACGGTGTTTGGTTGTTATTATGAGTGTATACAAGTAAAAGTAGACCCTTCACAGATTTGAGTAGTATATTGCTCTTAACTGTACGATCAAAAAGTTCATTTCAGAATTATGAGAAAGAAATGCCACAAAACGCACCGGGGCTTTTGTCGCCCCCAGAGGGTAAATTGTTGGATGTGCGCATCATAGTTGATTTTGATGCTGATTTGAGACTTGGCGCATCAGTAAAACAAAGGTTTACTAATGAATATTTTTTTCCGGTGTTTATTTATTTATTTGATATATCTGAGTAAAGGATTTAGTTTGATCTCTTTTATATTTATTTATATATTTTTTTAATAAAAGTGGTCAAACATAAATGCGTGCTGCATTAACCGTGTGTTAATGAAACCAGTGCCGTTAAAATTAATTAGCATTTTGACAGCCTTAATATATATGTTTATACAAAACAAATTAAACATTTTGTTATCTAATGAATGTATCCAGGCTGAACATCCACCATATAGAACACAAGCAGAGAAAATATGATGGTCGGGTGATCATTAATGTCTCTGTTCTGAGCCTCAAAAGTGAATGGTTCAGCTGATGTAGCGC
Organism: Silurus meridionalis; assembly: GCF_014805685.1. Taxonomy (NCBI): domain Eukaryota; kingdom Metazoa; phylum Chordata; class Actinopteri; order Siluriformes; family Siluridae; genus Silurus; species Silurus meridionalis. The sequence goes on along the minus strand of NC_060893.1, from coordinate 21,009,986 downwards.
CAATATGGGACGCAACCCTAAGTCCTTTTTGGAAACTATGAAGTACCGGCTGTAGAACCCGGATTTTCTGTCTAAAGAAGGGACCACCTCTATGGCCTCCTTCCTTAAGAGTATTTACAGTGAGAAAAATAAGTATTTGAACACCTATTTGCTATTTTGCAAGTTCTCCCACTTAAAATCCAGAAAAATAAATTAAATCCAGAAATCACAATGTATGATTTTTTAACTATTTATTTGTATGATACAGCTGCAAATAAGTATTTGAACACCTGAGAAAGTCAATGTTAATATTTGTGACAGTAGCCTTTGTTTGCAATTACAGAGGTCAAACGTTTCCTTTAGTCTTTCACCAGGTTTGCACACACTGCAGGAGGGATTTTGGCCCACTCCTCCACACAGATCTTCTCTAGATTAGTCAGGTTTCTGGCCTGTCGATGAGAAACACGGAGTTTGAGCTCCCTCCAAAGATTCTCTATTGGGTTTAGATCTGGAGACTGGCTAGGCCATGGCAGAACCTTGATATGCTTCTTACAGAGCCACTCCTTGGTTATCCTGGCTGTGTGCTTCGGGTCATTGTCATGTTGGAAGACCCAGTCTCGACCCATCTTCAATGAGGGAAGAAGGTTGTTCCCCAAAATCTCGCAATACATGGCCCTGGTCATCCTCTCCTTAATACAGTGCAGTCGCCCTGTCCCATGTGCAGAAAAATACCCCCAAAGCATGATGCTACCACCCCCATGCTTCACAGTAGGGATGGTGTTCTTGGGGTGGTACTCATCATTCTTCTTCCTCCAAACACGTTTAGTGGAATTATGACCCAAAAGTTATATTTTGGTCTCAGCTGACCACATGACTTTCTCCCATGACTCCTCTGGATCATCCAAATGGTCATTGGCAAACTTAAGACGTGCCTGGACATGTGCTGGTTTAAGCAGGGGAACCTTCTGTGCCATGCATGATTTCAAACCATGACGTCTTGGTGTATTACCAACAGTAACCTTGGAAACGGTGGTCCCAGCTCTTTTCAGGTCATTGACCAGCACCTCCCGTGTAGTTCTGGGATGATTTTTCACTTTTTTTTAGGATCATTGAGACCCCACGATCTTGCATGGAGTCCCAGTCCGAGGGAGATTGACAGTCATGTTTAGCTTCTTCCATTTTCTAATGATTGCTCCAACAGTGGACCTTTTTTCACCAAGCTGCTTGTCAATTTCCCCGTAGCCCTTTCCAGCCTTGTGGAGGTGTACAATTTTGTCTCTAGTGTCTTTGGACAGCTCTTTGGTCTTGGCCATGTTAGTAGTTGGATTCTTACTGATTGTATAGGGTGGACAGGGGTCTTTATGCAGCTAACGACCTCAAACAGGTGCATCTAATTTAGGATAATAAATGTAGTGGAGGTGGACATTTTAAAGGCAGACTAACAGGTATTTGAGGGTCAGAATTCTAGCTGATAGGTGTTCAAATACGTATTTGCAGCTGTATCATACAAATAAATAGTTTAAAAATCATATATTGTGATTTCTGGATTTTTTTTTTGATTATGTCTCTCACAGTGGACATGCACCTACGATGACAATTTCAGACCCCTCCATGATTTCTAAGTGGGAGAACTTGCAAAATAGGGTTAGGGTTAGGGTTAGGGTTAAATACTTATTTTCCTCACTGTACTACTTGTTCCATGACCAAGCCTGCTTAGGCCCCACAAGGGCTAGCCTCTGTCAGTGCACAGGACCCATTGAGGCACGACTGTCAGGACTTTCCAGGCTGCTAGATAGTCCCTTACATAAATCGGTCTCTCGAGACTGACCTCTGGTGTGCCTAGAGCCAGGGGTCTCCTGAGAGGCAACGAACCCCCCATGTCCACTACGGTAGCAGGCGGAAATCGAGAAGGGCACTTGCTGGAGCTGTAGTGCCCTGAAGCACTGATCGTGGCAGGATTAATAGAGCAGCTCCCTGAGGCTTCTTGGCTGAGGCCTTTAAAGGCTATTAAAGGTGATGGTCCTCAGATCTGTCACCTCCTGGATTTCGGCCCAGAGTGTCACAAAGGATCCCTAGCAGTGAGTAGGAGTGCAAGTGGCAACACTCTGTCTCTGCCTGGTAGGTTTGGAGCACAGCCATGGTGTGCAGACAGCCTACGGCTTGACCTGCTTAGGCGTAAGCCTTGCCCACCAGCACCAAGCACTAGTACGTAGAAGCTTGGTGGGTAGTGCAGGGAGATAACCGGCCAGCGTCTCTTCAACTCGGGGCATAGTACCATAACCGCACTCTTTCAGTTGTTGGAATATAGAGAAACCCTAGGACTGAAGAGGCAGGCTGAGTATAGCTTAGCCCAAGAACTGGTCACCCCGGGAAGAAGGGCAGTGATGCGGGTTACAGAAAGCAGTCGTCGAGCTTGCTGAATGGATGGGCTTTCTGTTAATTAGCTGGCCACTCAATGTCAAGTTTGGCAATGACTTGGGGCACTATATCCAATAGCTCCTCGAACAGGACTGGCTGAGGGGGAGTGTCTGAGGGATTGCATACATGAAATAGGGGGTTAATTTTCACCTTGCTTGCCAGTATAATGTAATTGAAGGAACATATTTGTTTTCATCTGAGGGTTAATACTGAATCACAGCCATTATGGCTCTGTTTACCTTTCATGAAAGTTATTGCAGCGCAAGAGCTGGTCAACGCATGTTATGTTAAATACATTGCTGGGATTATGATGTTCGTGTTCACATCTCAGCCTGGCTAATTTTGTTATCTGCCTCGCTTCCACTTAGAAGATTATAGAAAGCTCTGGCAAAGAATAAAACATCCTTGCCCAGCATTCCTACTGTGAACAAAGCTGACTTTAGATGACTGATTAAAATGATTCATGCTGACTCACAGTGATTCATACCTTCTTTTCAGAGACCTGCATATTTGCGACATGACATTCACAGTTTTTCTTTTCTGGAGTGATAATGGTAAGGAAGGGGCACCTGAAACCTTTCTTAAACCCTGGCCCTCCTGCACTCTCAGTCTGGCACTACCTTCTCAGCCACAATTACATGAATATTAACTATCATTATGACTAACTCTGAAAGAGCCTGAAAACAATTTATCTTTGTCGTGTCTTCTTTTTTTTATGGAAAAATCAACAAGCCTAAAGAGATTTGCACTTCTCCTTAGAGACAGATAATGGCAACATGAAAGGCAAGCAAATAATGAGAAAGTTTGGTTTGTGTTTTGTTCTCTCTGGTGTGCATTTAAATCCTGAATATGCTTTTACACACACACACGCACACATGCACGCACACACACACACACACACACACACACACACACACACACACACACACACACACATTTTATCGACTATGCATAAACATTGTGCAAGACAGCAAAAAGTGGTTCTGCTTCTTTGTGTTGTTTTCAGGTTTTCTAAAATCTTTACACTTTCTTGTGTATAACTACATTATATGGACACCTGAGCATACAACTCACATGTGCTTTTTGAACATCAGCATTGTCATGCTGGAACAGCTTTGGGTCTCCAAGATCAAGTGAAGGGAACATGTAATGCTACCGCATCCGAACATGTCCTATACAATTACGTGCCTCCACCTTGAAAATTCAGGTGTCCCAATACGTTTGTCCATATATAATGTATTTATGCATATTGTTTGCTGATGGTTTGCCTCCTCTAGTCCAATTAGAATAAAAGTTTTATAAATCTTATAAACATTTCTATTATGATGGGTGTGGTTCTTCTCAGGTAAATCCACCTAATTCACAGAAATTCACTAGATTTTTTTAAAGGAATGAAATTGCTGAAAAAGATATTATATTCATTTATATTTTAAAAGAAATAGATGCAGAACTCGCAAACGTCCCGTACCACCCAGAGACGTACCAGTGCCAACTGGATCCCACTTCATGTGTAGAGTTTTGACATTGGACCTCCTAGATTGTTTAAAAACTCTGGAATGGAGGAGCTGGTGTTGGATCTGTGATGATCGCAAATGTTGAGCTATTTTATGAGTTGCTCAGTAGTTCCTAGTTTTATAACCATAGTGACTGTATAAGACTCTAGAAAGAACATTACTTATAATCTTATACTCCAGTGCTCATGTTAGTTCTCACTCTCCAGTGTTCTGTATTGTTTAAAGTTTTATGATCACACTCTTGATGTCACCCAAATGAGGTTCCCCTTTTGAGTCTGGTTCCTCTCAAGGTTTCTTCCTCATGATATCTAGGGAAGTTTTTCCTTGCCACAGTCACCATGGCTGCTCAGCAGGGATAAATACACACCGTTCACCTTGACTGTTGATTTCTGTAAAGCTGCTTTGAGACAATGTCTGTTGTGAAAAGCGCTATAGAAATAAACTTGACGTGACTTGACTTGATATTGCAAATCATCATCATCATCATCATCAGGAAAGTTGAACAGCCTTTCAAAACCTAAAAACAGACAGAATGGACAGCTGTTCAAAGCAGATAGAGCGACAGAAAAAAGTTGGTTTGAGCATGCAAACAAACGCATTGAAAATTTATCTTGAAACCATGAGAATACTCTTATGTGTTTATCCTCAAAAAGCAAGGTTGTATTAATACAGTCAAGATGGGATTCTCATATTCACACAGTCATTCACATATATGGGCAATTTTGGTACACCAATTTCCAGTTTCTGGGAAATGGGAGGTAACTGGAAATCCTAAAGGAAACTCACATAGGAATGGCGATTACATGAAACTATATAGTTACCCACTTGCTGATCCTGAGCTCCCAGACTCACTTTTGCAAACTAGCATTAAATATTTATTTTAAATTTCTGTGACTGAATTCTGATTCACTTTCAGTTAACAGTCCTTTAGAATGCAGGATTTCCAAAGGACACATAGATGAGTTGTGAATCAGTCTGCTTGCTGGCAACTCTGAATCATCTTAAGTCAATCATGTCGAATATAACCTTTTACAGTTACCTCATATCCGGTTTGTTAGCAAGAAAAGGGCCAGATTTAACGTTTGTGTTCAACGATGTGGTATGGTCTGACCAGGTGGGGGCAGTGTGCAGTCATTAATCCACAAAATATAATACTTGGACAGAGTGCACACATACAGATCTTTGCAGAACAAACATGATGTCCTCCACCAGGACAGATGTTGGACTCATATGTGGAGTAGACATCAGGATCCAAGGTTTGTTTTTACATCTTTTGAACTCTATGCCCATTGTGCAGTTCTATACACTGCACGATTTTTTTTTGTATTATACAATGTATTGGGAAATCTGACTTTTCCAGACAAATGTGGTTCTTCCTCAAACTGTTACCACAAAGTTGGAATCACACAAGTGTACGGTTGTTGCTATTGATTATTTTAGTAATCGAGTATTCTACCAATTATTCCAACAAATAATCGAGTAATCGGATAAGAAGTACTAAAAATGCAATAAGATGGGTCCCTTAAAATGAACAAGTCATTTGTTTCCCTTCCCAAGTCACATTTTTATTTACTAAAATTGTATACAAGATTATCTGTGATAATAATAATATGACATCAAAATGCAAAATATCCATAAAAAAAAAATCATAAATAAAAATAAATGTTTATCTATAAAAAAAAAGGAAAATGTTTTCTTTATGTTTTAGTTTGAAATGATCCCAAACTTTGGAAACCTTGTCTCTTTCTTTGGCCTGAATCTTATGGAAGCCTGTTTCCGCCACAGTTTTTCTCGCAATTCTGACTTTATTTCTCGTAATTTAGAATTTTTGTCTCACAAACGCGTGACATTTCTGGTGCATCCACCGGTAATCATGTTGTGGGCCTGAAGTGTGAAGCTGTTGGTGTATGAATGAGGTCTCCATCTGTCTTGTTCCGTCTCCACCAGAGCTGATTGTTAGACAGAGTTCTCTCCAGGGATCAGAATTTGATATCATGCGAAACTATTGATTGTAGCCTATTTCATTTTCAGTGTGTAAAGCTTTCTGGTACTACAGAGGGGGTGAAGCTGCCTGACTGGCAAAAATAAAAAATTGTGAGAAAAAAGTCGGAATTGCAGGAAAAATTTCAGAATTGTGAAAGAAAAATAACTCGGAATTAGGCAAACTTTTTTTTTATGTAATGGAAACAGGCTTCCATATAAATCTTCTTCTCACTCCTCGCTGTTTTCTTCCCGTTCCTCCATTTGCAGTGTCTTCTGTGTTACATGTCCAGAGCACTCCAGAGTTTAGAGGGTGGTGCGTCAGTAATAATGGTCCGTGGGAAACGCAGGGCTCCGTGTGTAGTTAAATGGAGAAAACAAAGCTAAAAAAACGAATATTTGTAATCGAATTACTCGATAAGTTTTTCGAGGAATCATTACAGCCCTACACAATTGTAAAGGATGTGTTTGGATGCGGTAGAATAATATTTCCCTTTCAGTTGAACTGGGATATCCAAACCCGTTCTAGCAAGACAGTACCCTTGTGCACAAAGCCAGCTCTATGAAGACATGCTTTACATAGGTTAGAGTGGAAAATCTTGATTGGCCTGCTATAGAGATTTGACCTCAACCCTATTGAACACCTTTGGGATTAATTGGCATGCTGACTACACCCCAGGCCTCCTCACCTCACATCAATACCTGACTTTACCAATGTCTTTATACCAAAAGAATCTCCACAGCACACTCCAAAATCTAGTGGAACATCTTCCCAAAAAAATGGAGGTTATTATAACAGCAATGGAATGAGAAGTTTACAAATCCTGTTTAGGTGTCCACAAACTTCTGTCCATCTGATGTACTTATCAAAAACTTCACACATTCAGGAAAGTTAGATAGATTTATCTAATCATTGCATGAGAAATGAGTTCACCATGGTGTACACGCATTTCTTTCCAGTATTTCCAATTTTCTTAATCAACAGCGATTATTTATGATCCTTTCCAATCCTTAGTGTATATTTAAGCACATTTAATTCTTATTACTTTCTGAAAAACATTTTTATTGTGACTGCAGGCTTCACCGTAACTTTCCCCAAAAAAATCCACTCTGTGATACTTACTTTATCCACTTCCAGACTTATTCCCAAACTTAATTTGGTTAAGAAAATGTAACTCTGGCAACCCATGGTCTGCATGCTGTTTTACAAAAAAAAACAGTGCTTTTTTCTTTCATTTTGTTTGGTAATTTTAACAGTCCATTTGTCAAAAGATCAAACAAACACCTGAGTCAATGTTCAGCCCTGGGAGCTTTCCTACAGCTGCCTTTCACCTGACCCACCTAATTATGTGAACCACAGATCAGTTTTCAGGTTGAAAAAAAACACTTAATTCAAAATCACATTCTCAAACTCCACCAAAAATTTCAGGATTCGGTGAGGGAGAAAAAAAGCCCCAGTGCGAAAACTCCCTTATGTAACTAGCACAAATGTTAATTCGACATTGTGCATTTATGAGAACACACACAAAAAAAACCCTATTGAAGTTTATCATTCTGGCTCAGTAGGTATAATGAGCAGAACGATGCCCTGCCAAGCAATGATGAAACAGGAATAGGAAAAGCAATGACTCAAAGCAACTCAAAAAGGACCCACACCATACAGGAAAAAAATGGTTTGTTATCAGAGGAGGCCCAAATCATCACTGCAAACGAAAATACACGTTAATTACAAACATAAAAACATAATGTTTGATAGGGGTCCTGTGGGGTTGAAATGTGCACTTTTGAAATAGGTTAGCTGTGACATTAAACAAGCAACAAGCAAATAATAGGTTACAGCAGAGCTATAAATGAGGGGCAAATGATGTAAGATGGGTGCTATTGAAATTTCTGCGTTTTTCGGATAGTTTACGGTTAGTCATCGAGTGGTTAAATGTTTGCGAAAGGCCACAGAAAGGTCATAGTAACTAAATGTAATTTTGCTAAGACTAATTTCATCTGTTGCATAATGTATGATTACTGTATTGCGCATGTAATGTGTGTGATAAAAGGCTAAAGTTAAGAAACCTTTTAGTTCTGCGGAACTCTAAAGTGCTTCCGTGCTCATATATGGGCTTCCGGCCGTCTGTGTCCTCCTTTTCTCCCTCCGCTGCCCTTAGCGTTCTACTTCTGCTGTTGCCAATGGTAATGGTGTCCTAGCAACCGCCGGCAGCAGCGCATTGAAAAGGTGAGGTTATCGAGTGCGTCGGAGAGCCGGCACTTTCTTTTACAGAATCCACACTAGTCATATATCTGTTGAAATGGAGAAGCAAGAAAGAATATTTTTTTGTTGTTTTCTTTCCGTTGAAGATGAAGAGAGAAATCGGCAGTGTGTGTGATTAAGACATTACACATCTGCATGACCTGTACATGAATATGACTTTCAAGCTCAGGCATTGTCAGAGATCCAGGCATAAAACAATGGATTGTGATGTTTTAGGAAGATAACTGCTGATGGATTGATGTCCTGAAGCCCAACTCAGATGTAAAGCTGTGTTCAAAGCCTAAAACTGACTACAATGCATGACAAAACATACACACACGCTGAAATTACATAGGATTAATATGCATGACGGGTTCATTGTTTCATGTGCTTTGCATTGTACCTTGACACATACTGTATTCCATTGTTTTGGTATAGCATAAATCCATACTCAACACATTTAACCTTTTTTTTTTCCTCCAAAAATTGAAGTAATTTTTTCTCAATTAGCCTCACTATCAAGTAGCTTTATTGTGGCCTTACACCTAATTTAATGCTCAGTTCAGTTTTCGTCACATTGTACACATCTGACATGCTCTAACTTTTACAATCAAACTCGTTTTTTAACTCCAACTAAATTTCTTCTCCAACGCTGACAGTTCACCATTATCCTACCGGCTTTTAATAATGAGTTGGACATTTCTTAGCCTAATTTCAGTGATTTAGGAATCTCCTTGTTGTTGGTATTTACATAATAAGGGAAGCAATTTGCATAATCTGAAACACAGTCACATTTTTTCCACAACCACAAGAAACCTTTTTTTTGTTTAACAATGAGAAGCTACTAGAGATGTGAATGCACAGCTGGATGCATAGTCAACGATACGATACATTAAAGATAAAATGAAGCAGCTATGAATGTGATGCGATATGATTTCGAATCAATTTTGATAAAAATAATATTAACGATGTACAGGCACAAGGTCGGAAGTGAACTCTCGCGTGGTTCATGTGCAGTAGACTACTAGAGCATATCGAGTCACAATGTCTGAAGCGCAAGACAGAAAAAAATTTACTGATTGCTACAGATATTCCTTAATTATTAAAGAAAGGAACATACTACACAACAAAACCTTGGCCTCTTTTATTTACATGACATAGTTTAGTTGATGTTCTACATTCTGAAAAGTTCCTTGTTCATCATTAACACAAAAAGTCAAACTCAAATAAAATGAAAGCTTTGTTTATTTTCCATTTCTTTTTTTTTAATCATATTGAGAATGAAAGCAAGTGAAAGTAAATGAAGGCAGAGTAGCGGGAAGAAGCAGTCAGTGCATTGTAAATAAAACTACATATACGTTGTACCTGTGGGCTTTTGCACTAGGGAGCATGACAAAACTTAAATATTGCAGACGGGAGCGGGAGAAGATAACGTATTTTTGCAGGAGCGGGTGGGATCCGAACTGAAATATCCATCCCGTGCAGGTCTATACTTTGGGGCTTTTCAATGATTCGGCAATTTATTGAAGCCTCAGATTATCACAAACAGTGACATCATGTGGTTTGCAAAAATTATAGCAACTCAAAACTTGATTAATCCACTTCAGATAAAGAACCCAGCGAATTTAAATCCACTTTCAATCAAATAGAATATAAATTTGATAAAATTATTTTTAAGTAGTGGTAGATCCCTCATTGGGTGTTAATCCAACTAACAACCAAAGTAATAAAGCTATTACTGCAGCCAATGCGTAAATAAAAGCCTGAGTTTGGTGTGTGCAACCTGCTATTTAAACAGATGCTCTTTTCCTCATTTGTGGAGGAAAGTTTTTCATAGAGTTGTTGAATACTTAAACCTATGAATCAATTGTTTAGATTTTTTCTTTTAGCATTTTTGAGAGACACATGGATGATCTTTTAGTTTAAAAGCAAAATATGCACTTTGAATTAAAATTCAATCAGAATGTCACCATATGGAAATGACAAAAAGTTTCGGACGAAATACATGCAGCGATGTCACGTTCCACTTAAAAATGTTCTGTTCATATTTGGAAAACTCATTATATATGTATACATATAACATGGTTGGGGTCCACCTCTGCCCCACGCAGACTCTCTACTGGTGTCCCACAAGGCTTGGTACTTGGTCCCCTCCTTTTCTCCTTATATACCCACACTATTGGTGAACGTCTCTAGGTTACATAGGTAACCCTAGTTCCCAGAGGGAATGAGACGCTGCGTCGAAACGATTTGGGAATGCCTCGCGTTGTCCACGCTCTGAATCACGTGTGAAATCCGGCCAATAGGCAAGTCGTGATGTCATCGGCGGGCGATGTCGTGAAAACCAGGAGGCTACAAAAAGGGTGAGCAATGGAGCGACATTAGCTTCTGAAAAAAGAGAAGGTAAGCACCGCAGAGATGCAGGGAGTATGGCCTGTTGATGCAGGTTCTCGTTCCCCCAGGAAACTAGGGTTACGTATGTAACCTAGAGCTGTTCCCTCAGGAACTCGAGTTGCGTCGAAACGATTTGGGAATGCCTCGCGTTGTCCACGCCTGAATCACGTGTGAAATCCGCCAATAGGCAAGTCGTGATGTCATCGGCGGCGATGTCGTGAAAACCAGGAGGCTACAAAAGGGTGAGCAATGGAGCGACATTAGCTTCTGAAAAAGAGAAGGTAAGCACCGCAGAGATGCAGGAGTATGGCCTGTTGATGCAGGTTCTCGTTCCCCCAGGAAACTAGGGTTACGTATGTAACCTAGAGCTGTTCCCTTTCAGGAACTCGAGTTGCGTCGAAACGATTTGGGAATGAGTGTCAAACTTGTTCCCAGCCATACTGACCAGTCCCTGCCTACTGTGTCTAAGCACCACCAACATGCAGGACAGAGGAGTCGGGAGTGGCTCTGATGTCAAGGTCATAGAACCTGACAAAGGTCAAAGGGGTCGCAGCGTTGCATAAGTCCCGGCGAGAAACTCCAGGGTGGAAATTCCGGGTGGAATGAGACTCCGAAAGGAGTGGGAAGACCAGAGGACTCATAAAATGAGGAAATGGCACCCACTATCCATCTGCTGAGAGTCTGCTATTGGCAGGAAAACATTTCCTATAGGAAGCGTCATAGCAGACAAACATCTGTTCCAACTTTCCCCACAGACTCGTCCTGTGGAGATATGTGTCCAGTGCTCTATTCTAGCTTGGACACGGCCCGCATTGCTACCTCCAGGAGCTCCTCCTACAGCACAGGCTGTGAGGAGTCCATGGGCTTACTAGCCTCCAAAGGAGGAGGAAAAAATATGGAGCACCGCACTACTAGCGCTGGTAAAAGAAACCGCTGAAGGGAGTGATTCTTCGTGGGGAATGAACGCTCGACCTGACAAGAGAGGCCAGAGATGACTCCATGCCTTCTGCTAGATCTGCAAGCCCCACGACTTCTGGCACCACTTTGTCTCGGCAAAAACGGGACAGAGCCACGCTCTCCAGGAGCGCATAGCCACACGGCTAAAATGCTAACAGTTGACTCCCTCTAGAGCCGACTAAGCATGCTCCTAAGCTAAGCAAACAATACATCGGCTGTGTGTATCCCCCCCACTGAAGCGGGGCACAAAGAAACACACAGTCAGAATTCTGCTTGCATTAAAAGCTCATGCCTGCACAGATTCACACACAAAGCGCTTACCTGAAAAAAAGAAGCTAATGTCGCTCCATCGCTCACTCATTTTGTAGCTTCCTGGTTTTCGCAACGTCACCTGCCGATGATGTCATGACTTGCCTATTGGCCGGATTTTACACTTGATTCAGAGCGTGGACAACGCAAGCATTCCCAAAGTTATTCGACGCAGCTCGATTTCCTGAAAGGGAACTCATATCATCACATGGGTTTTCTCACCACTGCTATGCTGATGATACTCAACTCATCTTTCCTTTTCCTCCCTCAGATACCACAGCTTCCGCTCAGATCTCGGCATGCTTGATGGACATACCTTCATGGATGAGAGCTCATCAATTAAAACTCAACTCCAGCAAAACCAAACTGCTGGTTATCCTAGGTGATTTATCTCCAGGTGAGAATCTCCGAATAACTCATGATTCTCTGCTCTCCCCTTCAGCCACTGCTCGCAACCTTGGGGTAACTATGGACAATCAACAGTCCCTCTCATCACATGTTGCTAATGTGGCTTGTTCTTGTCGATTTCTTCTCTACAACCACTGAAGGATTCAACCATTTTTTTTCCCACACAGCAAAGCTGCCCACGTGCTTGTTCAGTCTCTTGTCATTTCAAGACCTGATTACTGCAACTCGCTGTTGGCAGGTCAACCTCCGAACGCTATTCATCCACTGCAAATTATTAAAAATGCAGCTGCATGACCTGAATTCAATCTGCCCAAGTTCTCCCACACCACCTCACTGCTGTGTTCCCTTCACTGGCTTCCAGTAGCTGCATGTTTCAGATTCAAAACACTGATGCTTGCATACAAGACCAAAAATAGACCAGCACATCTTACCTCAGAGACCTCATCACACCTCGCACTGCACCACTGTCTGAGATCCTCCAGCATTGCTCCAGCTCTTTCTCTCAGGATAAGAATTAAGTATACTTCAGGACACTAGTCTGTTTTGGCACCAAGACGGTGACATGAACTCCCCTAGATGTCCCTAAATATCTTCAAGTGACGGTTGAAAACCTACCTCTTCCTGAAACACTTCAACTAAAACTTTCCAAGTTTTCTTTGTTTTTAAAAAACAACAGAGTTGTAGCCTGATTTATATTAAGATTGTAATCTAATGTACCAGTGTACATTCATTCATTGTTAGAGACTCAGCACTTTTGTACATCGCTCTGGACAAGTGCGTCTGCTAAATGCCACAAATGTAAATGTAAATGTACATGTAGATTAAATGTAGGTTAAATGTTGAAAGGAATACTGAACCAACATAGCTACTATTCCATACTTCAGCACCATCTGGACTCCACCTAATTTGAACCAACCATACAGCAAGACAATGACCTAAATTGTACATCCAAGCGTTATATAGAGATCAAACACTTGGCTGGAGTGTTATCTATCATGGAATCTCCTGCCCAGTCACCACACCTAAGTGTTATTGAACTGCTCTGGGATAAACTGGTAAATCTCCAGTGCATTAGGAAAGTATTACAAGAGGCATGGCAACATATTATAGCTGATTGTTTGGAGAAACAGACTGTACAGGTGCTGAGAGTGTGTAAAGCTGTTATTCAAGGTAAGGGAGGGTTTTTCAATAAATATAAAGTGGTGCATCTGTACATTTATATATTTATTTGGACAAAGTCAATTTTCATTCCAGTGTGTTGCAAAAAAAACAAAAACGCACGTGTCTGCTAAAAAACATAAAAGACAAAATTTGACGGGCATTATATATTGTACATTTCTTATGGTTATGTTACTTGTGTTAAGTTTATGTTTCTCTAAATGTCTGGGCTTAATTTGCCTTCGATGTATTGATGTTCATTTATTTCTTAGCATTTGGATGCCAAATTAGTTTGATTTATGTAATTGCAATCTATTATATGATAAAATGTTTATGTTAGTTATATTGATTGAGATTTGTGCTTCATTGTAGGATTAGTTAGATATAGTGCAACTCTATGACTGATTCCAATGCTGCTATAAAAAAATAAACTATGGAATAATAACAGGACTCACCATCTGTCAGAGAACCACCAGCCACGCCTCCCTCCAGGGCTCACACTTTTGCTCAGCCTCTCCCTCCTACTAATCACCTACACCTGTCCTACCCTTACCCATTTACCTATCCCCTTTATAAGGTCCCTATTCCCCTTCACTCACGGTCCGATCTACAGGTTATTCTATAGATCATTCTGGACTACCTACTGCTTTGTGTGCGGCCATGCTCCTGGCACTGCTTCGCTGAAAGTACTCAGTTAAGTGTACCTTTGCTTACGTCCCTTCTCAAACTCTTGTGTGTGTATTTGTAAAGACACGTAATAATAAAGACATTCTCTATTACTTCAGGTTTCTGACGCTTGGTCTATCCATTTATTCCTTTTCCTGATTAACTACTAAATAATTTTACTTTTGCATGGGGTTTCAAACCTTCCAACATGCAAAACAGAGTGGTCATGTGGTTGGAGAGAACGAAAGGCCTTGTTTGGCATTCACCCTGTGATTCTCAGAAAATGATACAAGCCACAATAAGGAGATTCAGTGAAATTTTGTCAAAACACAAAAACATACTCCAGAGCCTCATTAGTAACTGTAACATCTCATTTCCTGCCTTGTTTGAGAGAAAGCAATTCCTTCTTACACTATAACTCATTGCATGAACATGAAGCCAAGCTAATTGAGTCAACTACCATCATTCTTGAATTACATATAAAAGTATTTGTTGAACTTTGACACAAGTATCTGTGTAAAGTGTGTGTAGTTTATTTTTTATACATTTTACATTGTTAGTAAAAAAAATGCAGATACCAGATTTACAACAACAACAAAAAAACTAGGACATAATTTGTTTTTACTGTATTTTTTTTAATCTCTGTTGTGGACCTGTTCCTGTCCATTTAATTATTGCTAGGAGTGGAATATCACATGGTGAACATAGACAATCAGAGTGAAACCTCAGAATGTGGTTATACTAAATATAAGCAATTTTGGAACACCGCATCTAAAGAAATCCATGGATAGAAACTAACTACTGGATAATGGTTAATAGTTTGTCATGTTATTGTCATCAAGTCTGTACAAAGTATATCTGATATTATACATTTCCAAAATTGGACATAAACTGTTTACCCCAATTTATTATTCAATTTTACACTGCCTTGATTTTGCACTTCACTAAATCACCCCTAATGCCTCAACAGAGCGATGGAGGGGTGCTGCATCCGTTTAAGGTTTCTATAGTAACACATAATTTTTCATGAAAAGAAGCCAAATGCTGGGTGTTCCCTGGGTGACAATATATGTACACATGGGTAACAAAACATACACTTTGTAAAAATCTCCCGTGGGTGTTTATTTGGTCTGACAGCTTGCAAATATGAAAACCACATCATATGATTTATGGACAGTGGAAACTTGGTGGTAAAGGCTTTAGACTTTGGATCTGAATGCACACAAAGCTGCCACTCCTGGGCCCTGAGCAAGGCCCTAAACCCCATAACTGCCCAGGTGTATGAATAAACTGTGGATAAGGGCATCTGCCAAATGCTGTAAACGTAAATTGTTGTCATTCCTGTAAAACCAGGGCGGGGGATTATCCTGGAAGAGGTCACACTCATCAGGGTAGGAATAATTTATCACCAAGTAATGTCAATCAGACAATCAGTGAGAAAACTTGTATTGATTTGCAGATGAAGGCAGACAAACCAAAATGGAGCCAGACCATCAGCTAAATAAAGAAAGAAGTAGATGGGGAAATTGGCTCCACAAATTGTGTCTGTGTGCTCCAGATAGACTCCAGATCCATCAGAAACCTGACCAGTACAACTCACTTAGTGAAAATGAATACAGTTCAACTATAAGTTCATAAAAAGTGCATTAGTAACCTGAACTGCTGCACACTCACTTCGATAGAACATTGTGTTCGGACTAAAATAAAAGCTTTTTATTGTTGCAGTATTTAGCTATAATTTGAAGTTACATAATACTTACAACAATATTAAGTAGTGTAATTATACTATAGAATATTTGACATTAAAACTTATTATTATTATTATTATTATTATTATTATTATTGATTTATTTCTGGTTCTATACATTGAACAATGAGGAAATTAGAAGGTCCATCCTGCATATGGTTGATAAATTCCGGCTGTGATTTATTTTTACAACATGAGCTCAATGTTCCATGTGTAGCAAGCCAGTGTCCTTACCAGTGCCCTTGTACAACATACAATGATATATTGATTTATGACCTTAAGAAGTCTATGAAAAAATCTCTTCCCTAATGCCTATAGCCATGTGAGACTCTGGCCTGATGAACTGCTTTTATCTAAAAAGTGACATAAATACATGTAATTGTATTTACCACCCCTGAGGATTGACAATTGGTCACATATGGAAAACTGGAAAATACTGTATTGTGGAGGTTTTTTATTAAAGATTTATTGGCTACAGTATTTTTTTTCCAAGTACATGACTCAGACAAGCAGAAATACACTGCCGAGTCCACATCTGGTTTGCTGTCCAACAGTTCACAACCTGGTGCTTTAATTAAAAACAAACAAGCAATTATGTGTAGTTGAATGGGATGGGGAAACACTAATGCACCATTTATGGCATTTGGCACATACCCTTATTCAAAAAAAAGTAGTCACAATCAATAAAAAATATTCTAATGCTGGTTCAGTGGGACACAGGCTAAGAATAAGATCTGTTTTATTCTGCTGAATTCTATGCAAATAAAAACTTTGGAAGAGGTAGAATCTTAGATGTTGTTTTCAGGCTGTTAGAGACTCAGCTGTTTGGGCAATGAGTAAGATTATACTTCACCACCTCTGTGCCAGAACAAAGAAGAGTCTGGAAACATGTCTTGTTCCCTGAGAGATGGTGGGACAGTGCGGGGGAGGATTGGAAATTTCAAGTTCAAGTTAATTTCTATAGTGCTTTTCACAATGGACATTGTCTCAAAGCAGCTTTACAGAATTTAAGAATTTAAGTGAATGATGTGTGTTTATGCCTGATAAGCAGTCTGGGGTGACTGTGGCAAGGAAAAACTCCCTTAGATATTATAAGGAAGAAACCAGACTCAAAAGGGGAACCTATCCTCATTTGGGTGTTATCAAGAGTGTGATTATAAATCTTAAAACAATACAGAACACTGGACAGTGAGAAATAACATGAGCACTTCCTTTTTATGATGCGCCAACTGTTTTCTATGGGTGAAAGATCTGGACTGCAGGCTGGTCATTTCAGTACCCGGATCCTTCTTCTTTGCAGCCATGATGTTGTAATTGATGCAGTATGTGGTCTGGCATTGTCATGTTGGAAAATGCAAGGTCTTCCCTGAAAGAGACGACGTCTGGATGGGAGCATATATTGTTCTAGAACTTTAATATACCTTTCAGCATTGATGGTGCCTTTCCAGATGTGTAAGCTGCCCATGCCACATGCACTCATGCAACCCCATACCATCAGAGATGCAGGCTTCTGAACTGAGCGCTGATAACAACTTGGGATGTCCTTATCCTCTTTAGTCCAGATGACATGGCGTCCCAGTTTTCCAAAAAGAACTTAAAATTTTGATTCGTCTGTCCACAGAACAGTCTTTCACTCTGCGCCAGTCCATTTTAAATGAGCCTTGGGCCAGAGAAAACTCCTGCACTTCTGAATCATGTTTAGATATGGCTTCTTTTTTTGACCTATAGAGTTTTAGCCGGCAATGGCGAATGCACGGTGGATTGTGTTCACCGACAATGTTTCCTGAAAGTATTCCTGAGCCCATGTTGTGATTTCCATTACAGTAGCATTCCTGTATGTGATGCAGTGCTGTCCAAGGGCCCGAAGATCACGGGCATCCAGTATGGTTTTCTGACCTTGACCCTTACGCACAGAGATTGTTCCAGATTCTCTGAATCTTTTGATGATATTATGCACTGTAGATGATGATAACTCAAACTCTTTGCATTTTTTCTCTGAGAAACTCCTTTCTGATATTGCTCCACTATTTTTCACCGCAGCATTAGGGGAATTGTCGATTCTCTGCCCATCTTGACTTCTGAGAGACACTGCCAAACTGAGAGGCTCTTTTTATACCCAATCATGTTGCCAATTGAGCTAATAAGTTGCAAATTGGTCCTTCAGCTGTTCCTTATATGTACATTTAACTTTTCCGGCCTTTTATTGCTACCTGTCCCAACTTCTTGGAATGTGTAGCTCTCATGAAATCAAAAATGAGCCAATATTTGGCATGACATTTCAAAATGTCTCACTTTCAACATTTGATATGTTATCTATATTCTATTGTGAATAAAATACAAGATTATGAGATTTGAAAATTATTGCATTTTTTTATTTACAATTTGTACAGTGTTCCAACTTTTTTGGAATTGGGTTTGTAGATCCAACACCAGCTTCTCCATGCCAGAGCCTTTTAACATTAAACATAAACACAAAACAAGGGGTTAAATTCCAAACTCTACATGAAGTGGGATCCAAATGGCACTAGTATGTCTCTAGATGGTTCTAATTGTTATATACTACTTTGAAGGTCCCCCACAATTTCTACTCACTGATAATGTCTTGGTTTGACATGAACAGATTCTGCTACACATATCTGAGGAAGAACCACAAAACAGCTTTCAAGAATAAAAACCAAAGGTTAATGGCATGCATGTAGAGGTAATGTGCATGCAATATTGTGCTTCTTCTTTTCATTTTCTTGCAATTTAATGTTTTACCTTCAATCTCTACACTTTGACATGGTCAAATCCATAGACACTCATACTTGGACCACACAGACGTATGAAGCTCTACTGAGTGTTCTAATGGGCACAAAACTTGTCTTATCTGAGTGTATTCCCGCCTTGTACCCAGTGCTCCTGGAGTAAAGCATTTACTGAAGATGCTTGAATGAATGTTGCATGTTCAATTGTTCTGTTTCTGTATGAATAACAGGTTTAATCTACTGTTAAAAGCTATAGCTGGTGATTATTGCCCTAGTCATTCAGACACACACACACCCTTTCCACTCACATTTGCTCAACAGGCCACCTCTCGGGGTATATGAGTGGTGCAAAAGCTCAGCCCCCACAGAGGAATTGCGCTCTGGGGACCATTGGCATTTGCCGATGACGCACATGCACAGCTGTAATCCAGGGCCAGAGACACTTTATCATTCATAGCTGAAGGATCGCATGAGAGGCGCTTTTCAAACAGTGCAATTAGTTTCCCTCAATCAGAGCCAGTGAGACAAAAAAGCCCAACCACTGAGGCTTGAGTGCTTCTATTCAGCCTGCCATGAAAAATGAAATAAAGCATGTACTCTCTGAGTTTCTGAAGCGAGGGAATGACCAGACTTCTCCATTTTTTCAGTGGTTTTTGCTGACACTCAAGTCAATTCAATTCAATTCAATAAATTTTTTATTGTATAGTGCTCTTAACAATGAACATTGTCTTAAAGCAGCTTTACACAGATAATGTGGTGATAAAGAATGAACAAGATCCGAGGAGAGGGGCAGGAACAGTGGTCACTGGTACCTCAGGAGCATGTTTAACTCGACAGAGAGAGAGCAAGATTATATGGATTATTAAGTATTCTTATTGTTGTATAAAAGTTAAGGACACTTGGAATAGGGGACCCCGGCAAAACTTGTCATGGCAGCATAAATAAAAGAAAGAGCAAGAAGGTAACACAGACATGAAGGGTCTCTGGGATAAGAGTGAACGTGTGAGAATGAGGGGAATTGACTTGAACATTGAGACTGTGTCTAAGTCCCGAACACTGATTGCAAGGCTGTTCCATAACTGTGGAGCTTTATAAGATAAATATCTGCCCCCTGCTGTAGTTTTCATTATTTGAGGAACCAACAAATAGTACAGAAGTGCACCCAGATACTGTGGCCCGAGACCGTTCAGTGCTTTATATGTCAGTAGTAGTATTTTATAATCAATGAGAGATTTAATTGGGAGAAAGTGTAAACTGATTAAAACAGGGGTAATGTGGTCATATTTTCCAGATCTAGTAATGACTCTTTTTGCTGGACTAAATGAAGTTTATTTATGCACTTACTTGAACACCCAGACAGTAAAGCATTACAGTAGTCTAATCTGGATGTAACAAAAGCATGAACTAGTTATTCTGCATCCTGTAACTACATCATATGTCTAATTTTAGCAATATTTCTAAGGTGAAAGAAGGCGATCCTGGTAATATTATTCACATAAGCCTCAAAGGAAAGACTAGGGTCAATAATCACACAATGGTCTTTGACTGCTGTACACAATGAGACAGAAACACCATCCAGAAATACTACGTAATCTGAAAGTTTACTTCTAGCTGCATGTGGTCCTAGTTAAAGTACTTCTGTTTTATCTGAGTTGAGCATCCATCAAACATCCACTGTCTATTAACATACCCATGTCCTTTACTTCTCAACATTTCACAACATCTCTCTCACCCAGCTTTGCTGAAATATACAACTGTGTATCATCAGCATAGCAATGGAAGTAAATACCATGTTTATGTATAATTTCACCCAGAGGCATCAAATATACAGCGGGGAAAATAAGTATTTGACACATCAGCATTTTTATCAGTAAGGGGATTTTTACAGTGAGGAAAATAAATATTTGAACACCCTGCTATTTTGCAAGTTCTCCCACTTAGAAATCATAGAGGGGTCTGAAATTGTCATCATAGGTGCATGTCCATTGTGAGAGACATAATCTAAAAAAAAAATCCAGAAATCACAATGTATGATTTTTTAACTATTTATTTGTATGATACAGCTACAAATAAGTATTTGAACACCTGAGAAAGTCAATGTTAATATTTGGTACAGTAGCCTTTGTTTGCAATTAGAGAGGTCAAACGTTTCCTGTAGTTTTTCACCAGGTTTGCACACACTGCAGGAGGGATTTTGGCCCACTCCTCCACACAGATCTTCTCTAGATCAGTCAGGTTTCTGGCCTGTCACTGAGAAACACTGAGTTTGAGCTCCCTTCAAAGATTCTCTATTGGGTTTAGGTCTGGAGACTGGCTAGGCCATGCCAGAACCTTGATATGCTTCTTACAGAGCCACTCCTTGGTTATCCTGGCTGTGTGCTTGGTCATTGTCATGTTGGAAGACCCAGCCTCGACCCATCTTCAATGCTCTAACTGAGGGAAGGAGGTTGTTCCCCAAAATCTCGAAATACATGGCCCCGGTCATCCTCTCCTTAATACAGTGCAGTCGCCCTGTCCCATGTGCAGAAACCCCCAAAGCATGATGCTACCACCCCCATGCTTCACAGTAGGGATGGTGATCTTGGGATGGTACTCATCATTCTTCTTCCTCCAAACACGTTTAGTGGAATTATGACCCAAAAGTTCTATTTTGGTCTCATCTGACCACATGACTTTCTCCCATGACTCCTCTGGATCATCCAAATGATCATTGGCAAACTTAAGACGTGCCTGGACATGTGCTGGTTTAAGCAGGGGAACCTTCTGTGCCATGCATGATTTCAAACCATGACGTCTTAGTGTATTACCAACAGTAACCTTGGAAACGGTGGTCCCAGCTCTTTTCAGGTCATTGACCAGCTCCTCCCGTGTAGTTCTGGGCTTAGGATCATTGAGACCCCACAAGGTGAGATCTTGCATGGAGCCCTGTCCGAGGGAGATTGACAGTCATGTTTAGCTTCTTCCATTTTCTAATGATTGCTCCAACAGTGGACCTTTTTTCACCAAGCTGCTTGGCAATTTCCCCGTAGCCCTTTCCAGCCTTGTGGAGGTGTACAATTTTGTCTCTAGTGTCTTTGGACAGCTCTTTGGTCTTGGCCATGTTAGTAGTTGGATTCTTACTGATTGTATGGGGTGGACAGGGGTCTTTATGCAGCTAACAACCTCAAACAGGTGCATCTAATTTAGGATAACAAATGTAGTGGAGGTGAAAATCTTAAAGGCAGACTAACAGGCCTTTGAGGGTCAGAATTCTAGCTGATAGACAGGTGTTCAAATACTTATTTGCAGCTGTATCATACAAATAAATAGTTTAAAAATCATATATTGTGATTTCAGACCCCTCCATGATTTCTAAGTGGGAGAACTTGCAAAATAGCAGGGTGTTCAAATACTGATCCTTGTGGAACACCAAACTTTACATTTAGAGAGTGTGGAGAACCATTTCATCAATAATCTTATAGCGATCAGTTAGATAAGACCTAAGCTGTTCCCTTTAATTTAACATTTTCTAGTCTACCAAGAATAATATTATGATCAGTGGTGTCAAAAGCTGCACTAAGGTCAAGATTTTAAAAGAAATATGGTAATGATCTGAAATTCAGACTGTGGAATTATGACTATATTTTTATATTGAATCCAAATGTTAACATTAAATCAAGAGTGGGTCCTACAACATTCTGATCACTCACACTGTTTTAGCAACGAACATTGTCACACAACGAACAAGTGTAAGCTGAGCCTCAGGTGCTTAATATAATTATAATATATTATTATAAAGTGGAATGCAGATTGAAAACAGGTGTGGGTGATTAGTAGGAGGGAGAGGCTGAGTGAGAGTGCTGAGGGCATGGCTGGTGGTTCTCTGACATCATGACTTTAACATACTGTATATATGTATTTCCGAAAAGGATAATGATTTTTTTTATATTTTTCATATATATCTTTTCTTTCCCAAAGATGGGGCAGGGATGCAAAAAATACACAGATCAAGCATAACTTTATGGCCAGTGATCAGGCATAACATTTTGACCACCTGCCTAATATTGTGTTGGTCACTCTTTTGCTGTCAAATCAGTCATTCTTCAGAAATTTGAACTACAGTAGCTTGTCTGTTGGATCGCACAACACGGGC
Source organism: Silurus meridionalis (assembly GCF_014805685.1). Lineage (NCBI taxonomy): Eukaryota > Metazoa > Chordata > Actinopteri > Siluriformes > Siluridae > Silurus > Silurus meridionalis. The sequence goes on along the minus strand of NC_060893.1, from coordinate 20,987,335 downwards.
CAGCCTTCGTTCTCCACATGCATCATTGAGCCTTGGCTGCCCATGACCCTGTCGCCGGTTCACGGCTGTTCCTTCCTTGGACCACTTTTGATAGATATTGACCACTGCAGACTGGGAACAGCCCACAAGAGCTGCAGTTTTGGAGATGCCCTGACCCAGTCATCTAGCCATCACAATTTTGCCCTTGTCAAATTCACTCAAATTCTTATGCGTGCCATTTTCTCTGCTTCAAACACATCAACATTGAGGACAAAATGACCACTAACAGGTACTATGATGAAGATATAATCAGTGTTATTCACTTTACTGGTCATAATGTTATATGGTCATAATGTTATGCCTGGTAGTGTGTCCAGTGTAAAGTTGATCATAAAAAACACAATTCCTACTTTTGAGAAATTTCAGTCCATATTAGCTACCAGTGCTATAACATACTATGTCATATGATACAAAAATTACTGCAGCAGTAGGATAAGTAAAAAATATTTTTCAGAGACACTATGAAAACATTTTTATTAAGTCTTCCCCTCTTTTTTGTTTGCCATTCAAAGCCGTTTATTTCACATGTTTAAGCTCCTTGTATTTGGTACGTTGGACTGGTTATGTGGCATTATATTCAATGTTCTCAATTCTTTCCTGTGATCGAAGATTTTTTTTAAATTTTATTTTATGTTGTTTATGACCGGAACTGTTGTATCAGTCACAATCTATGCTTGTTGTTCATTCAAAAACCAGTCCTGCTTGTTGTACCATATATTTTAGTTTTTCAAGTTAAACATAGTATTTTAGGCAACAAGTGTATAACCATAGGTGATTATAAAGCTAGCAGACACCAAATTAGCCACTATAAGCACAGCGCCTTTTGTTATGTCGGAAGGGCCAAATATAGTATAATACCACATTTATTACCTGCAGGGGAACTGGGGAAGATGTGAAAACTCTATAGTTCTGATTTAAATCATTGCTATATTGTGAAATTGTTTATAAGCAAAAAGAGAAATGATTCAACATTAACTAGTATTAACATATTGTGGCATTTATTCTAAATTAAAATGCATCTTTAAAACTTTGTTGTCAATAACGCCGCATGTACTAGGTGCCATTACTTTTGAATCTACTCAGAGAAACTGATGCTGTTAGAAAGGCCCATAGAAATGTTAATGTCCCACTTGGAAGTCAGTGTTAACTGTTTTCTGGATATAAAGTGGACAAATTTTATTTCATATGACCTGAAGGCAGCATATGCCTTATGACACTAAAAAGGCTTAACACATGCATGTTACAGACCTCTGCAACTTCTGTACATCACATGCGCTGTAATAGACATATGTACACTATGGACCGAAACCAGAATCCAAGAGTTTTTAGACTTAAGTTTGGAAATCAAAGCTTTCTGGGTACTGCTTATTGTTAAAGTTCTGATCCATCAGGTGGTTTTATAGGTACTGGGGTGAAAAGAGAGAAAAAATCCCAGTTTGATTTATATGACTCAATGACTCAAGCGAGTTGCATAACTTTCATTCCATAGTTACATCAGTGTCTCGTTCTTTGTTCTCCAAGAAAAATACAGAAAATACTGTGGCATTAGTCATCAGTAATGACAAAGAAGAGGAAAATTGGCTCATTCATTACAAACTGCAATAATTGTGTAAATCTGTAAACGAGGTAAATTTGGATGAAATATTTTGAACAGGATTCTGATTCACTGATTATACGAGTGCTTGAAATATGATGGATCCCTACCCTGGTGTATTTTTTGGTAGGCTTTTAGCTCCACACATTATGATAGACTGTGTCTGAAACTGCTCCTAGATCAGGGGTGGCCAACCAGTCAGAGACCGAGAGCCACATTTTTGACTGTGTTACCGCAAAGAGCCACATCATACACATGGGCACACATGAACATCACCCATCCCTTCCTCTTACACACACACACACACACACACACACACACACACACACACACACACACACACACACACACCTCTGCTCAGCCAGATTTATTGTAAATGTCACACACCAACATAATGACAGAAATTGACTCCTACAGTTCTAAGACCACAGGACAGTCATTTTCAACAATGAACACTGCACTGCCTCACACACAAACTCTGTTTAACCAAATCCACCAAAAAATATATAATAATTTACAATAGTGTTTTTCTTTTACTATGCATGTTACTTAGTGGGACTTTTGGCATTCCTTGCCTTGAACAATTCCCTTCAAATCTGCCTCGTATTCCGTTGTTGCTTCTCGAAGCAATTCACATGGGTTTCAGTCAGAACAGATCGATGCTTTGATTTCACGTGTTTCAGGGTAGAAAACACAGACTTTGTGTTTTTTTATGTGCGTGTTCACTTCACTTGAGTTCAATACGGTATTTTCGTCAAATGCGCATGTGCGTGAAATGAATATACCGCAGGGGTGGGCAATTAATTTTTACAAGGGGCCACATGAGAAACCTGAATTGTGTCAGAGGGCCACACCAACGATAATATTTTAGGGATGCACCGAAATGAAAATTCAATTCAAAAGTCAATGAAATATATAATTTTTTGTGTTATGCCTTTTGCCTTGGCACCATCACTGGAAAACTTTCCTGCCTTTTCAAAAACGTCCACTACAGACGAAGTGCGCATGCTCAGATTGACTTTTCTGCGTCGCGTTCTTCTCATATTTAGAATGGCAATCGGGATGTTTGGATTTCAGGTGATAAATTAAACCCGACTTGGAGAAACTCTTTGCAGATACACTCCCTCTTGAAATTTCAGCATTATATGTTTTGCAAATCGCTATCCGCACACCGCAGACATGTTGCTCTTATCCAGATAGCCGTGTGCTGCTGCGCTTTTTTATTGCGTCATTACAATTGTGTTTCTGCCGTGTTGTTTCGGTGATTTAGGTATTTCCGAAAATTCTCGGTGCATCCCTGTAATTTATGATTGGCCTCATGCCAAGGTCTGATATACCGCAAAGTTTCCCAGTAGGGGCAAGCTCATTTAAGTCTTAAAAATACCGTATTGAACGTAAGCAAAGCGAACACACATTAAAAATCAAACACACACAAACTTCGATATGAACGTAAGAGCCGCATGAAACCAGCCAAAGAGCCGCATGCGGCTTGCGAGCCGTGGGTTGGCCACCCCTGTCCTAGATATAGTGTATGTCAGGTGTCAGCCATTTTGTAGTGGTGTCCAAATTCCATGTGAACAACTTCGTTCACTTCTTTATAATGATAGATCACACTTATTTCAGACTATTTCTCATGCTGCATATTTCTCATAAAGCCCCAGTATTGCCAAGCTGCCACTTAAGCAAGGTCCATAACCCTCTCTGCTCCAGGGTCACTGTATCATGGCTGACCCTGAACTCTGACCCCAGTTTCCTAACATCGCTGGGATATGTAAAGAAAAAAATGTCAATGTGTATTGTGACAAGTAAAGAAAAACGTTTACTATTACTTTTAAATGGCACTTAATCCCATTTAATTCATCTGCATATTAAGATCTTATGATCTCTATGGACAACTCTCTGATCTCACCTTCGGTCATTGCACACAAACTTGTCGCAACCATGGACAATCAGCTGTCCTTTTCTTGTCACATTGCTAATCTAACACACTTATATAAATTTCTCCTTTATAATATCTAGAGAAATTGTCCATTTCTGTCCAAACAGGTCACTCATGAACAGACAGCACTCATCTACCTCACAGCACTGATCACACCCTGCACTGCTTGCGTCTGAACTTCACCCACTGCCCACCTGGTCCCAATATCTCTCAGGGTACAACAAAAAGACATGCTTCCATACTCTTCTCTGTTCTGGCACCGAGGTGGTGGAAGGAACTTCCACTTGATATCTGAGCAGTTTTAAAATAATGTCTAAAGACCTACCTCTTCCAGAGCTTCTTAAATTAACATTTTTTGTATATAAACAAAGCTTGCTTTCTAACTAATTTCTTTCCCAACCAAGTTTTAAATTGATTGTATTCTAAGTCTGTGTAATAATAACCCAACATCAGAATATATTTACTAATGGAGATGTAAAAACTCCTTTATAATTTAACTTTGGTAATGAGGGTCTGCCAAATGCCACAAATGTTAACGTAATGCACATAAATGTAGAAGAAACTTAAAGATGGACAATAGGAGAAACTTTTACAGATTCTTATTACAGTACATTATATGCTGTTAACCTCTGGAGTCAGCTTGAGAATGTTGAGGGGAAACCCCAAGAAAATGTTATCTACATAATGCATGTTCATAAACTTGTTACTTCTCGGTCATTTTTCATTTATTTATTAATGTATAGATTTAATGTATTATTATCTAATAACCACAATAGGGATTAACCACAACAAACAGTTGTTTTGTTCTTTTCATTATGAACATGCAATAAACGTGTGACAATTGAATGGTGAAAAAATACACCACGGATCCTAATACAAGGTAGTATTGTATAGAAACTGATGCATGATATTCATGTGTTTGAATTTGCTCACTCGTTTTTATTCCATTCTTACTAAATCGTAAACACAACTGCCATGAACTATATAGAGATTGGTGAATGAGAAAATGAGTGGGCAATTTCAGAAACAGCTCAAGACTAGCTAAATTACATGACTACAGGAGGTAATTGCTAGCTAGCTAGCTAGCTAACTTGTTTATTGGAGATATTTTTTTGATGCTAGAACAACTTACCATGTTAGCATTTACTTTTAAAAAATAATCAAATATTTCATTGTGTTTTCTGCCACAATTAATCTTCAGGTTAATGATGATAAAAATAATTATACCAGCAAGGCTAAAACTAGAATCATAGAACTAGTGACTTTCCTTAACATGCTATTTTACATCGACATCCTTCAAATGAAATGAATTGACAATTAATTTATACATTGATTCAGAAAGTATATGAGGGATATGTTTTTTTTTTTTTTCCTGCATGGTTGCAATGGTGATATTTTGAACAGTTGAAAGCTTTCTTGCCCATACACTTTAGCCCTCATTTCAATCCTTCCATGTGAAATTGTATTATTTTAAATTAAAATAGCATTATGTAAAAGCTCGAGGGCATCACAAATTTACCAATAACTGAAATGGAAGTTCTGGGTAATAGGTAGGCAGGTTTTTTTTTATGTTTTAGATATCAAATGGAAAATCGTTCCTTGAAAATAAAAGAAAACTGGCTGGCCTGGAGATAATGTGTTTGTTTTCTGTTCTCAGCCATCTATATTGCCTAGATTGCATATGAGATGTTCATGTTGTAGTTCTAATTTTGTGTTGTTACCATATCTGTTAAAAAAAAACAAGAGTATTATAAAGCTGCTAAAATAGCTCCCTTTTTTTTGTTACCTTCCAAGAACTATACGAGCACTATTTGCGTCCAAGAAATAGTCTGTGCAAAGAAACAGAAGAGCTGTTTATAAAAAAATTCACAGTTAAATATTACCCATAGTGTACGCATTTATTGAGTAGTAGTAATCAGTGTAAACAGAACCGCACATCTACCAGTTAGTCAAGTCAAGTTTATTTCTATAGCGCTTTTCACAACAGACATTGTCTCAAAGCAGCTTTACAGAATTTTAACAGTTAAGGTGAACGATGTGTATTTATCCCTGATGAGCAGCCATGGCGACTGTGGCATAGAAAAACTCCCTAAGATGTTATGAAGAAGAAAACTTGAAAGGAACCCAAATCAAAAGGGGAACCCATCCTCATTTGGGTGATATCAAGAGTGTGATCATAAATCTTACAACAATACAGAACACTGGAGAGTGAGAACTAACATGAGCACTGAAATGTAAGATTATAAGTAATGTTCTTTCTACCGTCTTATACAGTCATTATGGTTATAAAACTAGGAGCTACTGAGCAACTCATAAAATAGCTCAACATTTGCGATCATCACAGATCCAACACCAGCTTCTCCGTGCCAGAGCCTTTAAACACTCAAGGAGGTCCAATGTCCAAACCCCACATGAAGTCAAGTGTACAGATCTTTTCCCTATAAATGATGGATTAATATGATGGATCATTTGCAAAGGAATATTGGTGAATTAGGATATTGTTGATGTATCTAATCTCCACAATTGCTTGAGTTTGTTCATTATAGACAAAAAAGAAAGTTGAAAAAAGAAACTTTATAATTGTAACATGTACTTTACAGCACAATTAAATTCTGTTTATTGCATGTCCCTGGAATGTTAAGAAGCTGAAATTAGAATGCAGGGTTGGCCATGATACAGAACCTTTGGAGCACAGAGGATTATGGGCCTTGCTCAAGGGCCCAAGAGTGGCAGTTGGGCAATACCGGGGCTTGAACCCCCAACCTTTCAAGCCCCAACCTTTCAAGCAGTATCCCAGAGCCTTAACCACTGATTAGTAAAACTGATACCTCTAGGACCCCTTACGATGTTGTTCCACAGGTGCTATTCTTTAATTGTTCTTCTAAAATATGTCTCTGTACTGCACTAATCAGTTTTGCTACAGCTTTTCTTGCTTCCCTTAGTTAATCATTGACTTACAAATCCATTTGCCATCAAGTTCCGCTGCTAAGGAAAGGTCAAAACCTTCTTCCATATAAACATATAATATATAAACTTCAGGTTGTATCTTGTGGTCTAAAAGCTCCAATTCTGAAGTCTACAATATCTTGCTGTTACCTGATGTATGCAGGCTCTTGTCCCTTTCTGAGTGCTACATCCTTTTGCATTACTTGAGGTTTATATTCTTTTGCTCCTGATGTTTACCAGGTCCTAATCTTATCCTGATGTTTACAGCTCACAGCTTCCGTCCTGAGGTAAAAAAGGGGTCACTCTTGATGTTCAACTCTACGATCTTAAGATCTACAGTGAGGAAAATAAGTATTTAAACACCCTGCTATTTTGCAAGTTCTCCCACTTAGAAATCATGTAGGGGTCTGAAATTGTCATCGTAGGTGCATGTCCACTGTGAGAGACATAATCTAAAAAAAAAATCCAGAAATCACAATATATGATTTTTAAACTATTTATTTGTATGATACAGCTGCAAATAAGTATTTGAACACCTGTCTATCAGCTAGAATTCTGACCCTCATAGACCTGTTAGTCTGCCTTTAAAATGTCCACCTCCACTACATTTATTATCCTAAATTAGATGCACCTGTTTGAGGTCGTTAGCTGCATAAAGACCCCTGTCCACCCCATACAATCAGTAAGAATCCAACTACTAACATGGCCAAGACCAAAGAGCTGTCCAAAGACACTAGAGACAAAATTGTACACCTCCACAAGGCTGGAAAGAGCTACGGGGAAATTGACAAGCAGCTTGGTGAAAAAAGGTCCACTGTTGGAGCAATCATTAGAAAATGGAAGAAGCTAAACATGACTGTCAATCTCCCTCGGACTGGGGCTCCATGCAAGATCTCACCTCGTGGGGTCTCAATGATCCTAAGGAAGGTGAAAATCAGCCCAGAACTACACGGGAGGAGCTGGTCAATGACCTGAAAAGAGCTGGGACCACCGTTTCCAAGGTTACTGTTGGTAATACACTAAGGCGTCATGGTTTGAAATCATGCATGGCACGGAAGGTTCCCCTGCTTAAACCAGCACATGTCCAGGCACGTCTTAAGTTTGCCAATGACCATTTGGATGATCCAGAGGAGTCATGGGAGAAAGTCATGTGGTCAGATGAGACCAAAATAGAACTTTTGGGTCATAATTCCACTAAAAGTGTTTGGAGGAAGAAGAATGATGAGTACCATCCAAGAACACCATCCCTACTGTGAAGCATGGGGTGGTAGCATCATCTTTGGGGTGTTTTTCTGCACATGGGACAGGCGACTGCACTGTATTAAGGAGAGGATGACCGGGGCCATGTATTGCGAGATTTTGGGGAACAACCTCCTTCCCTCTGTTAGAGCATTGAAGATGGGTCGAGGCTGGGTCTTCCAACATGACAATGTCCCGAAGCACACAGCCAGGATAACCAAGGAGTGGCTCTGTAAGAAGCATATCAAGGTTCTGGCATGGCCTAGCCAGTCTCCAGACCTAAAGTCAATAGAGAATCTTTGGAGGGAGCTCTAACTCCGTGTTTCTCAGCGACAGGCCAGAAATCTGACTGATCTAGAGAAGATCTGTGTGGAGGAGTGGGCCAAAATCCCTCCTGCAGTGTGTGTATACCTGGTGAAAAACTACAGGAAACGTTTGACCTCTGTAATTGCAAACAAAGGCTACTGTACCAAATATTAACATTGACTTTCTAAGATGTTCAAATACTTATTTGCAGCTGTATCATACAAATAAATAGTTAAAAAATCATACATTGTGATTTCTGGATTTTTTTTTTAGATCATGTCTCTCACAGTGGACATGCACCTACGATGACAATTTCAGACCCCTCCATGATTTCTAAGTGGGAGAACTTGCAAAATAGCAGGGTGTTTAAATACTTATTTTCCTCACTGTATATCTACATTCTCCAGTCCTGAAGTCTGCATTATAATTCTCATCTCCTAATAATCTATAAACTCATTTTCTGCTCCTGGAGTTTACACGCTCCTTAATCCATCAGGATGTCTATCAGCTTGTGCTGCAATCTTAAAATGTACAATTTACTGGTTCAGTACTGAGAACTACAAGTTCTCTTTCTGTCCTGAGACACAAAATAACTCATTATATAAGATGCTGCTCTTATTATAAGCTCTCCATCTTTCAGTTACCATCATGAGGTCTACCAGCTCCTGCACTCATCTTGAAGTCAATATGCTTCTGTCCCCATCCTGAGTTATAAAGTGTCCTGGTTCTATCATGAATTTTATAATTTCTACTCCATCCATGGATCCTGCTTGCTCCTACCCAGAGACCTACAAACTGGTCCATAAACGTATGCTCCTAAGGTCTATAAGCTTTGCTATGGTTATATCATGAGGTCTACAGACTGCATATTCTGGATCTTGCTCCTGTCATTTTCTGGTCTGCAAGTCCTTGTCTCAGGCTTTTTCTCCCCCTTTTGCCCTAGCTTTACTGATCTAGATTAAGCCTTCTATTGATTGTAGTATAACGTGTATTTCAACGATAACTTATTTGCAGGGGTGGGCAGTAGGAAATGTAATTTGAAAGTATTTTTATTTGAGGAGACTTTTACTTTAACTTCACTATTCATAGTCAATTCAAAGTCAAATATCTTTTTTAATGTTCAACTGCATTTTGTGAAATCTGTCGTTCCATTTAATTTATGAGTGGATAAAAATGTAACTGGTCAAGCACTCAGCAAGCAACCAATCAGGGTCGTCTGTTTTGAACTTGATTTGATAGCTGCTTGGTGGTATCTACTTATCACCAACAAACAGTTTAGTTCAACAGCAAGAGGAACATTTTGAGAGGAATAAATAGACAAATTTGTGTGATTTTGTTTTGGAAGTAGTTGAAAAGAACGTTTTGGTCTCGATAATTTTAATAGATATCAATCAGTGTTTGACTCATTAATATCGTTTTATTAATAATCGAGTAATAGATTGGTGTGCTAAGAGTAACGTTAGAGTTTTTTTCATTAGAAATGATTAAGCAACAGTCTTATGTCAACAATGTAATATAAACATTATAGCCATAATAAATCATAGTACTTTGGATAGTTAAGTACATGTGAAGGCAAATACTTTGTACCTTTACTGGAGTAATATTTTACTCACAATTTCTCTACATTTACTCAAGTACATTTGTCTACTTTTTCCACCACTTCTAATTTGTTAAAGTTCAAGTTTTCCATATATCCTTAAACCTATAGACTCTGTAATTAGATTCACCAGATAAGAATGAACTAATTGCTTGTTTTTCTCTGTCTTTTGTTTTACCCTTGGCTATGAATTGAGGCACTAACAATGTCTATAAGGCACAATTTCAAACTGGCATAGAATTATAATGAACATAAAAACTAGCACTATAAGTTTAATGCATCAAAGTTACTGTAACTTATGCTTTGGGAAAAAAAGAAGAACCATTTCCTTGTATAATATAGATTTTTTTTTTTATTAGAAATCAGACATATTCTGTGCTGTGAAAACTGTACAAGTGAAAACAATGGAAAAATAAGGACATAGAAATGTCAGACACAAACGACTTTGATAACCCATACCGTCTAAGACTGCAACAGGAGGGAAGGTCATTGGCACAAAAGGTTACAGTGCTTTAAAACACAGGACAATACAGAGGACCAGTGTTCAGTTATTCAACAATATGGGGACTTAAGTAGAAAACCAGGGGTATGTGCCTGCAACATACTCTATAATCTATTATTTTTCATATAGAATTTCTGTTTTTTTTTTTTACCTTCCAAATAATAATCACAAGACTCAAAGTCATGTGCTTTCATCCATTAAATGAAATTAATGGAGAAAGAATCTTTGATAGTTGCTAATACAGTCCTTAGACAGTATTATCATAAATGTCTCTATATGCTCTATAAACATGGTACAAAAATCCAAAAATAATAAAAATCTGCCATGGGTCTGACATCACCCTCACTTGAGTGTCAAGTGTCCATCATCATATTGCACTTTTATTATTTTACTTTCTCACACAATATGAGAGTCTGTTTGCCTGTACAGCTGGCACTGCGGAAGTTCTGCCGGAGGTCAGCGGAGGGCGAGAGCAGCCTCGGCCAACATGCCGAGGTGCCTCAAGGCCCAGCGCCAGGGTCTTTGAGATGCTAAGTATTTTTCCTTTTTGTCAAGATCACAAGGCTGTAGAAAGAGCTGGTAAAGGAACCGGAGGAAACACAAAAAGTAAGATGATCCAACTGGGAATTCGGCCGAGCAAAAAAGATGGTGCTTTTTAATCCTCAATGTGTCCACATGCCACTTACACCCGGCCTTTGGTACCCTTTGTGCACTGGGCTTGCTCCAGGTGTAGCAGTGGTGTCTCAGAAAGTAGACACATTGACTCGGGCATCCACTTGTACACTCATTATGTTCCTCGTGTAGGTTTTGGGATGTTTTTGATTGTACTTAAAAATGAAATTGTATATTTGAAGACAAATACAAGCAGAAAGCAAGTTCCAACATAACAGGAAAATAAAACTTATAAATATAACTCATAGCTTTGTAATACAATTTTAACAAATGTAACAATGGAAATTAAGAACAATAAAAATAAACAACAGCTCTGATAGTCCTAGTCTTGAGTCCAGGAAAGTTATGATATTCGACTCTAAATAGAGTTCAGTGGAAGAGTCTGTAATAAGCTCTGGAGAAGCAGCGCTACGAGAAAAGTGATGAGAAAGAGCAATAACCACAGCGCAGACAGTTGGCAACATGCGTCCGTTCACCTCAGGGTGAAAAACAGCCCAAAAGGCTGCTGGGAAGTCACTCGGTGCCAGTCCTTCTCTCAGACTGAGAGCAGAGACACTGGAAGAGGTCATGCTCAAGGAGCCGAGCAACTGGTCACCCTTTCCATACTGAAGTCGAACGAAAACTGAACAAAAGGCACAGGCATAAAGACCACACCTCTCCTGGACCAGACGGAAGAGTTACGGGAGAAGCTCTTGGCGGAAAAAAACGAGAACCTTACTGTACCCAGAGAAGAACCAAAGCCAACCCATCAGATCCATTTATCAATCCACAAGAACCCCTTCCCCCCCCTCCTCATTAAGGTTAATTACCATTATTTGAGGCTACACATACTTATTATTTGAGGCTAGCACTTCATTCCTCTTCTTTAATACTTTGGATATCAGGACATGGTTTTTGGTTCTCTCTTTCCACCCATACACACTATATATTTCTTTCTGTACCGCCCAATTTTCTCTTCTGAATCCGCCTTCTCCCTCTTCTTTCCCAAACTAATAGGAGCCAGGGTACACAGGATTTTTTATCTTTTTTTTTTCGGTAAGAGCCTCACACTTCCGTCTGCAGATCAATGATGTCCTGGCCTACCAGTGGGATAGCAGTGCCAGGCTTCTCCCACTCCACAGAGGGCATCTCCAAAGGCGATGCAGCCAAAGGCTCGAGATCTTTTCGCACCCAAGATGGCGGTGACGCCTGAGATCGGGGCATGGTCTCCCATGAACGCTCACCCAGTGCTTGCTGTTTATCCTGGAGGAGAAAATGGGAGCTGGATTAGTTACATTTACATTTAGGGCATTTGGAACCTGCCCGTATCCAGAACAACTTATATTTCTCTCATATATACAACTAAACAGCTGTGTGGTTAAGGGGCCCAGGAGTGGCAGCTTAGTGTGGATGGAATTTAAACTCATGACCATTGGATCCAAAGTCCAATGCCTTGACCACTAAGCTAACAACTTTTAGGATTAGTGTGAGTTAGGACACCAATCTCAACAGGCATTGATTTGCCTTGTGAATTGTTGGACCATTTTCTCCCTGAGGGAACCTTAAACATTTGAAGGCACCACTGATAAAGGGTGCAAAAGAGTTAATTTATGGCATTGCTAGAATAGAAAATAATGTTTCTCATTAATTCAGACATCAATATCATTCATAATTTAGAGACACTTACGCTGTGGCTTGTCTTGTCACTTCCTGCAGAAGACACGCTCCATCTCACAGACTGTAAAAGTGTAAGATAATGAGAATTATTCCAACTGCTTTTTTTCAAAACACAACCTGACTTTAACACACATGTGAAGAATTTAAGACGAGGTCTAAGGATTTCTATTTTATGCCTGTTCTTTTAACACTTTCTGCCCCCTCCCTCCACTGTTCCCACCTTTCCTTCTAAGCAAGAGCAAATTAAGAGAACAAAGGTGGGAAACTGTGATGTGAGCAAAAGTGCGAGATGTTTGCGCCACATTTACAGAATTTGACAGATGCCCTCATCCAGAGCGACTTACAATGATCCCATTTATAGAACTAAGCAGTTGAGGGTTGAATGCCTTGCTCAAGGGCCCAGCAATGGCAGCTTGAACTCACAACCTTCTGATCAACAGCTTGGCCACTGTGCTACCCCTTCCTCTAAATGGCAGCCATACACAATTTATAATAAAAATTTATATATCCAATATGTCAGGATTTACTGGTGTAATTTTGGCGTCTTACCTTGCTGTCAGAAGCAGGTGATTCCCTGTCCTTCTCAGCATGATGCAATTTCCTATTGAGGTCCTGGAACATGTTCTGATGGCGCTTTCGCGTATGCATGATCTTCTACATGGGGCACAGGAACAGAACAAAGAAGGTTAGACATGATAAGAAAAATGTCTAGCATTGTCCAGGATATGTATTAAGACTTCAACTGGATGCTCTGTTCTCATGAATTATTATTATTATTATTATTGTTGTTATTTAGATGATTCCAAGCATAATAACAATGCTGCAATTCAGGTGAGGGATGAAAACATAATTACCTCAAAGTCAAGCTCAGCATAACGAGATTTCTGCCTCTGTGATGTGCAAGTTGGAGGAAAAAGACAAAAAAAGAAGAAAGAATAAACAAACAATGTTATTCAGTGGTACTTCTAAACTGAGTTTTTATTGTTAAATCATTAAACAAAGGAACGCAATGCAAAAACATTGCATCTCATATAATTTCTTCCACTCACCCCCTCGCTGACCTCCAGCGAGCTCATGGACAGTGTGGAGATGGTCTCACTCTTCGACATCATGGAGTTCATAGAGTCGAAAGTGTCTCCCAGCAAACTGGTGACGTGGCTCTCACTGGAAATGTTGTGCACATTCTGCAGGGGGGAGTCGCGCTCCGAGTACGAGACGCTGGCGCGGTCAGCAGGCACAGGCTTGGTGGCGTATGCAGCCTGTGGCTCAGCATATCCGCTGCCCAGATGCATGATGCGTGCCTGAGGCAGCTGCTCGACGCTGATGTTGTATTTGGCGGAAGCGATGTCGTCCTTGGGCTTGGAACGCAGCGTGGAAGTGGTGTTGGGCATCAGCATGTAGCCGCTCGTGTCAGGAGTGCCTCCTTCTGTCGGCACGCGCACCAGCTCGGCGTCCATTTGCGTGAAGATGTCGCTGTCGCACACGTAGATAGGCTTGGAGCAGGGAGGCTCACCGCGTGTCTTGTCGCGGCGCAGGGTCAGAGTGTGGCTCGAGTAGTCAGGCATGGGAGGCAAATGGGTCTTGGCACTGGGCTTTGAGGGGAGGGTGTGGAAGTTGGGACCCATTGGAAGAGGCAACTGGGGGAGAGGCATCTTCTCCTCTGAAGAGCTCTTCATGCCAACTAGCAAAACAGTATGCAGTTTCTTTAGAATACATATATAGAACTAAAAGTCTTTAAACTTTTAATGAAATCTAAGATATTAGTAGAGCTTTGGTCATATATTTTGCACTAAATTGCAGCTGTTTTGGTAATCGGATTTATCCTGCACATACTTCTAAGCCTTTCTATAATCATAAAATCGATCTAATTCAGCTGTCAAATCTATTTCCAAAAGAAAGTGTTAAGCTGATAATCTCACCTGGTCTGTTCGAGTCACCATCCTTTTCAAAGTCACCCTGTGAGTGAGAGAAAACAGAGAGGGAGGAGAGAGAAAAAAAAGAGAGAGAATTAAAATTAAGATCAACAGCTATTTGTGACTGCTGCAGGCTATGATGTAAAATGCATGAGAATGCTAATGCTGCTTCCTGAGTTAGCACTGAATGTGTTGATCTGTGTGTATCTGTTTGTCTGGGCATGTGTGTGTGTGTGTGTGTGTGTGTGTCTGTGAGACACTTACCAAGCGCTGCGTGTGGCCGTTCTGCAGTGAGCTCCCAGAGTCACCGTTCCCATCATCCTTACGATCGACTACACGACATTTCACAGCCTCTTGGACCTACAATACATATGCATACATTTATATTCAAATATATTAGAATATATATATATATATATATATATATGTATATATATTCTATGGCATGCAGTAAGCATGCATTCGCCAAATAACTGCATTTGTAGTCGAGTGTTTAGTTTTGGACTCACCTCTCTTCGGAGGATGCAGTGCACCATGACAATAATGAAGCCTTCTAACGAGTCGAAGACGGCAAAAAGGATCTGAAAGAGAGCCGAGCGCCGGTCTGTGATGGCCAACACTGCTGACATCCAGGTCAGAGCCAACAGCGGAAGAACCACGCAAGAACTCCAGAGGGATGCTCTGCAGGACCAGAATGGTGTGTTAAACACAACTAATATGTGTGTATGTGTGTTAATGTGTGTTAAATTTATCCATTTGTCAGGTCCTTTATACTTTATTTAAATTTATACATCTATCAGATCCTGAATTTCTTCTGTATTAATCAAGAGAGCAGACTGATTTATAATTCGAATTGGTGGAGATGTTTCGATTTGCTGAATTTGGTCCCTCACTCAAAAACATGCCACCTCCATCCATACATCCATCATCTATCCATCCAATTGAAATCTGTTTCTGTTGCTTTTATATGACAAATATCGGAATGAACAGCTCTTACCCTGCTCTCTCCTTCAGCTTCACATCTGTGATCCCGTCCTTTGACACAAGCTTATTAAAGACCAGAATACCAATCACCATGTTCACCTACAAGACACACACAGTTCACAGTGAGACCAAGAGCAATACAGGCATTTTCACATACCCATATCTGTTTCATTAAATAAATGTGATCTGTCTACTGCACTATTACTTGTAATAGTGTGTGTGTGGTTTCATTTACCAAAACGACAGCAGCTGCAGGGCCAACAAACGAGTAAAGAAGCCCACCCTCAAGAGACAGCCAGCAGCTACAGAACAAAAATAAAGGATGTTAGTAAAAGAACTAATAAAAAATGAAGAGTACAGGATATAGGAAAAAAGAAAGACGGAGAAAGGCAGTGCAGAACTTACTAGTTGACCGTGCCGTATCCCTTGGCCTTTGTGAATCCTACGGAGACAGCCACGACAAGTGCGGGCAGTCCCCAGCCCAAGCACAGGAAACGCTTGCGGATGATTCGGTTGCGCAGACGGCCAGTCACGGCCATGTACGACTGCCACGCCTCTGTCAGAACCCAGCAGAAAGAGGAGAGGAAAAAGAAATGGAGGAAGGCTGCCACAAGGGCGCACATGACCTGGGAGAGAGGAAAAAACATTTAGGCGTTAATGTTACAAATAAGACTTTCCAGTTTATTAAAACGCATTAGACTTAAAACACAATGTCCTAGAGGACGGCGAGTAAGACATACCTTGTTGCGAGCCTGAGTCTGACTAATCAGGATGAGAGCATTGGAGCAGATGATTGACAGGCAGAAGTTGATGAGGATGACTGAGCGTTCAGAGCGTATGTATCTAAGAGAAACAAACCAGTCTCTGTCAGTTTATCAATCAGCGACTATTGATCTTACAGTATCAGGGTGTGAGAGTGTGTGCATGTGTGTGTGTGTGTGTGTTCCTTCAGGCTCTTACTTCCAAACGGAGACATAGATGATGATAAGCAGAAGCAGCGTCAGAGATGAAACGCCACATCCTACGATCATCGTAACCGATGGCAAAAGGTTCTTATCCATGTTCTAGGGAAAAAGAGGTGCGAAATGTTTAGCAATCGCTCTCACACACCCACACACCCACACACACAAACACACACACATATGCACACTATTCCCTTGAAGCAACATGAATGACAGAAGTAGGGCAGGTCTGAGGAAATGAAAAATTAAAGTGAGACCTGCATGTGTGTGTGTGTCTGTGTGTGTGTGTGTGTGTGTGTGTGTGTGTGTGTGAGAAGAGACCAGGTGGACTAATTCTCACCTCTGTAATAATCTGTGTTACTGGTTAGGAGAAGCTAAATGCTCACATTTGTGTGTGAAATGGTGTGAAGGAAAATATTATATATAAACTTATTTTATATATATATATATATATATATATATATATATATATATATATATATATATATATATATATATATATATATGTAACTGTCTTTTTCCTATTTGTCTTTTATTTCTGGTAGAACCTTGAACCCTAAACCTAAATATGCTGAACCCAAACCCTGAACCCAAAACTTGAACCAAAACCCGGTCTAAATTCCATCAGTAGAACCTGAGAAAATGAGATTTCAGTTCATGCCATTTCTCTCCGTGGGATAAACGAGATGAATCCGGTTAGTGTGACCCAAATACGACATCTTTCACCCTTGAAAGACGGAATGTTTATCAGACAAGCAAAAAAACCACACTGAGAAAATTAGGACAAGTAGCCGTAGAGAATAGATTGTTAATGATTGTCCTGTTCCAGTGACTCACACAAACGAGACAGACTGGCTAAAGACGTCTGAACAAGGGAGGAAGTAGAGCGTATCTCATCACCATAAGATCTTATCATGCTTTGCTTTCCTGTCCTTTCTTACAGGCTTTTAATCATCCAGCATGAAGTCATGGAGTGGAGAAAATGCATCATGGACTGATGTCTGCCTCGGCTGCAAGCAGCTACCTGATCATCATTAATGTGCAAATTTAATGGGAAAGTAAAATTTCTATGATAATGAGAAGGTTGTAGTGGCTTTTGTTCCAAGGACTCAGACGCAACAACAAAAGAAGACGACGCATAGGAAAGCATATTTTTGTTTGCGTCTGCAGTATCAGCTTTAAACTATAACTCATAACGTACGTATGCTGCGTAAGCAAATAAAAACAAAAACAACACCAATAAGGCAAGACGTGCGACCACTAGTCTTTTGAAGCCCAGGGCTCTTGTTATTACTCTCCTATCTTTTGGACAGCTCCATCACACAAGGAATGGGGCGCTGCGGATGCCGTTGCCAAGGCAACAGCAGAGCAAAATGCTTTAGGTGCAGCAAGGCAGCCTCCAATCAAATGAGGAGGACGGAGGATCTGCACAGCTCTGCGCAAAAAAAACAAAAAACAAACGAGCAGCCATTCTTTTTCTTTCTTTTCTCAAATCAAATCGTCCTGTATGATAATCAAATGCTGTATTAGCCTGTAGGCCTTTGAATACACAACATTATTTATAAAAAATAAATAAATAAAAAAAAATGGTCAAGATTTCGAAAGCTTCCTCGATGAAGAAATTGAAATAAAACATAATAAAAGATGATTCTTATGGGAATCTGCCTCCTTTGGTTCTAGTTCATCGATAACGGACCAGACGCCAGACATGCGATCGTCTTTACACTGATGCTGTAAATCAGTGAACGTACGGATAAATGCTTCGCAGTAACCTGTTTGATTGATTCTGCTTCTCATTTATGAATAAAACCTGTCTTTTTTGTTCTTTTTCTCTTCTCCGCTTGAATGGACAACAATGCAACGCACCCACACACACAAACACACAGTGACGTACACACAAACGCACACAACAGCAAACATCTCCCACGCACTCATAGTGGACTCACCGATTCGGGGTTTGGCCGTGCTAAGATGGCGAACGTGGAGAGAGCGTCACAAGCGCACCTGGTCCTGCCTGAATCAAGAGCGAGCGCTCTGCAGCCTCGTGCCGACCACGAGCCCAGCAACGACTCACTGAGAGAGAGAGAGAGGGAGAGAGGGGAAGAGAGGGAGAAAGGGAGAGAGGGGGAGAGAGGTTTCAGAGAGATCTCGTACTGCAAAATGAACCCTCTGGATTTTTTTTTTTCTTCCCGCCTCTCTTTCTCACACTCTCTCTGTCCCCGCATGCGTGTTCTACATAATTAGCGGTGAAGAAAGGGACAAAAAAAAGACAGAGACAGAAAGAAAGACAGGAAGAGGCAGAGGTACTGAAGCTAGACAGATTCATTGCATTCCAAAGCAATCAACAAGAACGATCTGTCACTAAATCCCAATCTTGTTTATTTCCAACTGGCTATCTAACATAATGACACCACTAATGATTTTAAACTAAAGGTCATAAAAAGCCAGCACAGGTCACATAACCACACACATACATGTTCACAAGACATTAATAATGTCAAACACCCCAAATGTCCCCCATCTCTATTTATGACTGAGAGACTTTGCGGTTGCTATGGCACCCTTGGCAGTGGAGATGGTGGGGTAGAAACGGAAAGTGGATGTCAACTCACATGACCACATCGTCTCTGTTATGGATGGATGGAGGTGGTGATGCAACGTATACATTTCCTGCACCGGTCAATGAGAGCGTCTGCTCAGAGCTCGCCTAATGCACATTAATTCAATCATATGTCTCAGGTAGCCTAGTCCTCTTTATCTACAACTTGCTCCTTAGATGTACGAGCTCCTCAATGTGCACAATATACACTGCTACAATATATGTGTGTAAGTGTGTGTGTGTGTGTGTGTGTATAGGTGCATTATACTTGTCGACTTGTTCCTTCGCAATCTTAGCAATGTTAAGAGCTGGAGTCAGAGCACAGGGTCAGCCATGTTACAGCGTCCCTGGAGCACTAAAGCTTAAGGGTCTTTGCTCAGGGGCTCCAAGAGTTGCAGCTTGGAGATACCAAGGCTTGAACCCTGACCTTCCAATCAGTAACCCAGAGCCTTAATCATTGAGCTACTACTTCCCCAAAAATATCTATCTTTATAGCCTTTACTTCTTTCTTCTATCTATGAATATATCTCTGCCCTTTTATGGAAGTTTTTTATTTAGACCTCTAATATTACTCTTCCTATCTAGAGAGGGAATGAGTAATGGCTCAGTGCTAGCCCACTTTCATCTGGCCTATTTACTGCTGTGGAACACTTGAATCTGTCTGCTTGAACAGCCACCTAAACGTATCACTTATCAGACAAAAATCCAATAAAATGATATGGACAGGAACTTGGACTCAGCCCAATCCAAAAATCAGCACGTACTGTATTTTGTCCTTCGTTTATCTGTCTTTAGTTAATAATAAAATGTGCTTAAATATTTGTTGTTCATCAACTCAAACCTATTGATTGATCAGATTTACAGATGTTTCAAAATGTCATACATGTTAAAATATATATATCGAGCACAAATTACCAACAAAGCTGATTTAACATTTGCTGGGTGCCCAAAAATCTCCAGAAAAGACAAAGATTTTCACAGAACCTGAAAATAATTCTGTTGCGGTGAAAGAGTGCCTCCTAAAGGGTGCCATGTGCTGAAGCTTCAGGTTAATACTAATACTGGTTTTCTAGGGCGCCATTAATTTTGTCCTACTAGAATGTCTAGCTTTATAATTGTATTATGTGTAGTGAGGGATTTTAAAATGCCAGTGTGGAATAACCTGAAGCTACAAATTACAATATATATACAATTTATACAAACAAAAAGGAAGTGCTTGTAGGATAAAAATATGATAGGATAATTTGGATTTGGCCAAATTTTATTCATATAGAGTTTATTAAATGAGTTTGGTTGCATTTTGGATTTGAAACCCTTAAATGTGTCCGCTAAGACAGTTAAACTGATCATTTTGCCTGCACTGAACACTTTTCAGCCTGAATTTCGCCTTCGACTTGGTAGAGTTGATTGGAAAGGTGTGTGTGTGTGTGTGCTTGTGGATGACTTGTACACATGGCCCCGGGGGCAGACGAGTGCGAATGCCCTTTGCTGCTGTGAAAGCTTGATGGCCAGCTGGCCTGTTAATTTCAGAGCAGACGCGCAATCATTCATAGACGCTCACATGTGCAGCCACCCACAAATAAAGTTCTCAAGCCACATAATTAACACTTACGTTTCACTCTCGTCCCAGGCGATGCATGTCTCATTGACGGTGTCCTGCAAAGAAAGCAAGACATGTTACATCTAGAGCGTTTTACAAACATTAATTGGGGTTAATTGATCGATCTTTATGATCGTGCTTACATTGTGCAGGTGAGGGAACTCGATCTCGACCGGGGCGGACAGGAACCCAGGGTTTGGCTTCACCATTACCGTGACAACCTTAGAGTTTAGCAAGGTGCTGTTGCTAAGGAGAGAGAAATAACTGTGTAAGAAATTTAATGTTTGTTTGGTTTTACCTCTCTGAGGTACAAAAAGATTGTAATGAGGACATTGTGTTTGTGTGTGATGGCACACCTCTGAACGGACAGGATTGGACCCAGATTTCTGTACAGAACAATGCCAGTTATAAAGCCAGTGCTGTCTTCAAAATCTGCAAGAAAATCACATCATTAGATGCAAGAATTAAAGCAAATAGACATTGATATAGAAATTTGCTAGTGCGAGTTAGTGTTTCCGTACCTGGAACGTCCAGACTGAGGGAGTTCCGAGACACTACGATTTTCTCGTCCAAATTGCGGACCCACTCCATCATGCCTCTCCATCCCTTCATGGGGAAGGTCACATCCGAAGTCATAGTTTTGGGATGCTTCTGGATGCTCAGCACTGAAGGTAGAACAGGTAAAGTCCATGTCAAAATACAACAAGGATAAAAACAATATAACTGCACAAGTATACAATAAAAGTGGTAAAAAAAAAACACCACTCTGGTAACTCACCAAAGTTCTCGGTCATCTCATAAATATCTTGGAAATCTCTCATCTGCTTCCCGATGATGTTGATGAAGTCTTCGATCAAGTTGAACAGCTCCCTGATGTTCACCCCCATCTACGAGAAGAGCACGAAAGTCATTTTCATATCTTTTGTTCCCTCCGAACTTTTCAATTACGCTCTCTATGTATTGCACTTGGCAACACGGAAGCTTCCTGAGTTCCATAAACGGCGCCGTGGCTGATTCATTTGAGGGCGTGAGGGAATTCGAACGTCTCTCTGACGTGTACGTGCGCACGTGTGTAGGCGCGAGGTGTCCTTCGTTCCACGGCCTATACCAGCTTCTGTTCCCTCATGAGCTGCCATGACAACACACAGATTGCTGTGTGGGCGGAGTGATTTCTTTTTCTCTTAAACCTACTGTGCCAGTGCAGTGCATTCAAATTTGTGTGAAAGTATGAGTTTATAAAAGACTGCAAGACAGGAGAAGTGTGCAAGAAGTCTCAAAGTCTATAATCTGCTTCAGGCCTTGTTTATAAACTTATAAGGAGGTAGCGCAGGTCCTGATGATGTAATGGAGGCAAAGTCTGCATATTGGGAGCATAAGAGAACAATGTAGGTTCTCTTGGCCTACTGTATAGTTGAGGCACAGTGCAGGCATAGAGCTGAACATAGAGCTCAGTACAGGGTTAGGGATCTGGTCTAAGTGTCTTCCAGCACCTCCAAGCTGTCACTTCTGGGCCCTTGAGCAAGGCCCTTAACTCTCAATTGTTCAGCTATATAACTAAAATAACTGAAAGACGCTCTGAATAAGGCCCGTAAATGTAAATGTATATGTTAATATTGCATGCATGTCGACTTGGTTCTTTATCAGACCTGCAACTCAAACTGACAAGAGTCTGGAAGCTCGTTAATTAATCAGAGTGTGCTCCATATGGGATGCCAGCATGGGAAGCTCGTGAATCAGCCTCCTCTCTTAGGTACAACTCATCCAAAATGGCTTCTTAATGTTGACTAATGGCTCTGGCTGTCTAAGAAGGACTGCTGTGAAGCTAATTCACGTGCAACACCTTTTATAGCCCAACGCTGCAGGGCTATTCTGCTAATGAGTCAGATTCTATATTTGCTGGCAGTCCATTGGCAAATGGGCTCTTGGCAATAATGAGAATGATAAATATATAATTTAGCACACACACACACACACACACACACACACACACACACACACACACACACACACACACACACACTCACCAGTTGTGCTTCTTGCCATTTTCCATGGTGTTCCTCCTTCAGCAAATTGCTGATTGTCTGCACGTAATTCTAATTAAAGAGAGATGATGGTTCTCATTTAGCATCAAATTAAGCAAAGTTCTCGATAACTCTAAAGACAAGCGCTGCATACATGAAGCGGTCCTTACCTCTACATCGACAACGCTGTAACCCGCTCTTCTGATGACCTGTGATGTGTTTCTGAGCATTTCCATGACCGCCAGCAAGTCCCCACTGTACTTTGTTGCATCATTTGAGGTCATCCTCAGCCTGGACAGCATTTCAGACACACCATCCACCTGCACTCCTGCCTGTGACTTAGACAACTGCCCACGGGTCTGAGGATAAAAAGGGACGTAATAATTAAATACTATCTGGACAATACTATATGATGAAAATGATTTCATTTTAATTTCTTTAGCAATAAACAGAATGATCTGTAGATGTGGGGAGACTCACCAGGGCCTGGATGTCTTGGTATTCTCTAGAGACGCATTTGATGTAGCTAGGGTTTCCCCACAAGGCCAAACCGATAGCATCCAAAGTGCATCGGCGGAGGATGAAGCCTAGAAAAGAGCAGATCGGGATGTTTGAATGATTTGTGTGCTACATAATAAAGACTAATGCCAACTGCGAACAGGATCCCCTTAAAATTTTAGCTGTTGTCACAAAGTTCGGTACCTGTTGCGTCAGAAGGGCATGGAACTGCAACGGTGTCACCAGCTGGAGTTCTCTTCCACACCGCATTTCCGTAGCTTTCCTCGCCACAAATCTCATGGGGTTCTGCATGATAGCATGTTCAGATCAGCTTAGTTTCACAGTCAAATCATAAAAAAAGGCCAATCGATTGGTAGTGAGACCACATTTTGCTCATGTTTTACCTGGGCATCTCTTCTCATTGCAGCGACGAACGTCCATTTTGTCACCGATGCAAGGTTCTCCACCAAAGAATGGTCCCTCACATACTCTCTGCCTCTGCTGGTTGCCTCCTCCACATGTCTTACTGCAGCTGCCCCAAGAGCTCCAGGAGAGCCATCTCCCGTCCACTACAAGGTCAAAACAAGCATGTCTAACTTCTGAATCTGATATTTATCTCGATTAGTCGTTATCAAGCTTTGATCTCTCTCAGTAGTTCCACTTTATAATGTGGACATACTGTACCTGGGCAGTCTTTGAGGAAGCAGTTGCTGGTTTCACGCCAGTCTCCACGGCACTCTGAGCCTCCATATGATGGGCCGTTGCACTCTCGCGTACGCTGCATTGTTCCATTGGAGCAGGAAGCAGAGCAGGGAGTCCAGGCAGACCATTCATTCCAGGAACCATCAACTACAGGGAGGTGACAGGATGGTCAATATCAAAATTTAAGACATATTTAAGAAGAAAAACGTCTTTAGTTTTAGATTTTGGTTCACATTTTGGCTATTGAGGTTGATCTTAAAATTAAGACTGAGGTGCAGCATTAATTGTGTCTGTGGATTGTTATACAAACATGTTTGTGAGACATTATTTGCTAAAAGACACACAAAAGGTTAGGAGAAGAAAAAACAATGGTTCCTCAAGTACCGCTTCTTTAAGAAAAGTATTTTTTAATTACTACTTATTGTCACTATTTCCTGTTTGCAAATCCTTGATACATATTTGATATTTTTTAAAAAGCCTCTCAACCAATGTTATTTTGAAGAAAAAAGTCTTTGTGGCCTGCCATTTTGTGTGCCAGTACATGAGCGGACTGTGGACTATATCGCCATCTGGTGTTAGAAGTGTAAATAACACTTCAGAGCCTATAAAGCTGACGGAATGTCAGGACAACGGAATTACAGAAGAATACATTTTTATACGTATTCTATAACATTTTATTCATTTTACTCCTTGCATATTTTTATAGATTGTGAGCTACGAACCGGGGCAGACAGCAATGTTGCAGAACTTGGTCTGTTTTCTGGGCCCAGTGCATGGTTCTCCTCCGTTATTGTGTGGCTTGCAGGAGCGGACACGGTCACGGTAACCACGACCACATGTAGATGAGCACAGGCTCCATGGTGCCCATTCATCCCAGGCTCCATTCACTTAATCATGGAAGAAAAAGCATTAAAAGTTAACACTACTGTACATCAGATTATATTAGGTACTCATTACTAATGTACTATTATTAGTTCATGCATGTGGATATGTATATGTGTGCATACCTGGGCAGACCACAGAGTTGTTACATTGTCTGTTCTCTCTCAAAGGGCCGACACACATCACGCTGTTTCCAGCTGTCATGCAGTTGCGGGTGCGGCCCTGCCAGCCCTCGCCGCAAGTAACAGAACAGGAGCTCCAAGAGGACCACTGATCTTGAACTCCATCTATAACGGAGAGGTTTGTTAAAACAATGTTCTGGAACAAAGATGCAAGCTGTTACAAGCTGTAAGATAATATAGGTTAAATCTGTTTACCTGATTGAGGAACTGTTATATCTTCCCCATTGTCTCTTCTCAGACCGATGATTGAACGCAGAGCCTGGCTACGCTGTCGCAGTTTACCTGCCCAGCAAAATACAAACCCTTGGTCAGCCATTACTCTAAAAGTTTTCAATTTACAATTTCAACTTTGAATGGACTGTCCTACTCACCAATGCAGGGCTGGGGATTGCAAGCTTTAGCCTCCTCAACCACACCTTCACAGATACCATCTTCAGGTTGGCATGCTCTGCTCCGCACCTGGACACCACCTCCACACTCGTTGCTGCACTCGGACCAGCGGGCCCAACCAGACCAACCCTCTGCAATTAAACAAAAGATTTAATCTCTTTTCAGAAATTTGGTGATCAGGTGATCAGTATACTAAATTAAAGCACATGGTACCAATCCTTCTGTTTATTCAGGTGTGCAGCACTGCATTTTTCTTTTTCAGGTTTAAAAACTAGTGCTATTAAATTGTCATAAAAGTTTGCCAAAAATCTATGAGTAATAATACTGCCACCTGGTGGACGACATTATGAAGTGCAATTTTCCACACTGCTGTTTTTCAGTTCTTCTGTATTTCACAGTGGGTATAAGGTTTCAGTGGCTGGTCTGGCATTTTGTTCCTCCAGAAAACAAAATGTATCATGAATTCAGGCGAGGAGTCAATAAATCTAAACACCACTGACATTAGAGTCGAACTTGAAACTTTTCTGTAGACGGTGATTGCAAAACAGAAGTCTTTGAGTACAAAATGCCAGCGCGCCACATGAGAAAACAGACTGAAAAGGTTTTTAGCACCTGTGGTGGCGTCTGCATGCCGTATCGCAGGAGATTGGTGCGTTACTAAGGCAACCGCAAGTAAGATGCATCGATTGCCTTCCTCTCCCTGGTGGTGGAGGCATTGTGTGAACATTGCCTCTTTGTCTAATCTCACTAACGCTTCAATTTTCCCTAATCTCACACACACCTGCTTAGCTCCATATCAGAACCAAATGACTCTCACCAACACTGCAATAGGTTTCGAAGCCTGCTGAGATGTTGGGAGAGTGAGACTCTCGCTTGATTTGTAAAACTGACTTTAAATTTGTACCTGAGAACAAAGTCTTCTGAAAGTAGGATTGTTTGCTTTGGTGAAAGTGGGATTATTAGTGTTTAAAATCAATATCTTCAAGCGAGGAAAAGTGTGTTTGAGTGTAATTTGTCATTTTCTTCAGCAGGTGGCAATATTGCAAACCAATAACAATCATCC
This sequence comes from Silurus meridionalis, assembly GCF_014805685.1. Lineage (NCBI taxonomy): Eukaryota > Metazoa > Chordata > Actinopteri > Siluriformes > Siluridae > Silurus > Silurus meridionalis. The sequence goes on along the minus strand of NC_060893.1, from coordinate 20,961,049 downwards.
TGGATTTAGAGTTTGTTCTTTTTTTTCTTTTTTTTTTTAACAAAGGCAGATAGAGGGTGAAAAAAAACAGTAATCAATTTGTCATTGGGGCACTCAGTAATACACTTACTCATGATTTCGGCATCCCTGTTGTTGTCTCTAATAGTGGGTGTGCATTTCTCCATGTAGACTCCACCCCTGTAGCAGCCGCCTGACCTCCTCTTTGGTGGCTCCCAGCACTGGCAAGGTGTGGCCATGATTCCGCAGGGGTTGCCTTGGGAACTGGTTGTCAGACAATCCTCAAGCCACTTGCAGAGCATTTCGCAGGCAGGCACACTAGGGTTCCTCTTACCCACAACCAGAAACTCAGCGCCGAACTGACTGCCTTCGTCATCACTTCCATCTTCTTCCACCAGGAGCTCTGACCCAATGCGGGGCACCACCTTCCTCAGCTGGAGGAACTGCTTGCTAGACTCTAGGTAGGCCACTGCAGATGTAGCATCACACAGGCGCACTACTTCGTCAAAGCTTTCCATGCCCAGGTAGGTTCGGGATGTCTCAAGGAATGAGTCGAATTGGAAGGTCTTGATCTGGCGTGGGGTGCAAGATTCAGTTGGCTTAGTGATTTTCATGTAGACAGTGTAGCGACGAGGGTCAGGGTTCTGCAGGGTCCACGAGCACGGGGATGAAGAAAGCGCCGTTTTGGATGAGAAGACTCCAAAAAAGCGACTTTGCTCAAGTGTAGCACAGGTGGCTGAGGCAGGTCCAGATGGTGTTGCGAGAGTCAGGTTGAGAAACACACACAAGGCCAGAGAGAGGCCAGTGAATAAGGAGGGTTTCCACTCCATCTTCTCCCTTGTAGAGGATGGATGGATCGGTGCACTGGGCTGATCTAGACCTCTTTAGCTCTCTCTTCTCTTGGGTGAGGGATTTTCTTATTCAGTGTTTTATCTTCTGGGTTTCTTTTTGTTGCTTGTTGTGTTTTGTGCACTAAGGTAGTTTGGATGGAGGGTTAAAAACTTTGCTAGAATACAGGGGCCATGTCTGTCTGTAGCAGATCTGCACAAAATCACACACAAACACAAACAAAAGAACCAAACATTAGAGGTCAATCTGAATTTCACACACTGAATCAAGTGGGATTCTTGACTGGAGGTCCCTGTGTTGTTAGGATTTTTAGATATATAATTAACCCCTAAATAATTATACAACCTGCTGGGAAGCCACACGCTCATGATTAGTGCTAGCACACGCTCACACAGACACACGTTGTCAGCATGGCCTTATTCAAATCACCACGGCTAAAACACTGACAGAAATTACACTGTGACTCTAATTACAGCTCCTTCACAGCATGCTTTTCTTGTACTGCCTTTCCCTCTCGCACTCCAGCCCACGCGCCAACACATGGTCTGGTCTACTTGCGTCAAACTGACGCGCACCAAGATTTTGCCGATGTCCACGTCAGGCTGGTGTCGCTTGGATACGCAGAGTTTAGTGTAGTTTTGAAAAACCAGCAGGAACTCTCACCCTCGACTCTAAAAGAAGACGACAACATGGCAGCAGGGAGTCCATATTGCACAATTTGCAAGTGCACCAAAGCTGCAGAACCAATGATGCAGACAAAGACAGGTTTGAAGGTGTCTATCAAGCAGTCTCGATATCAAATAACGTCTTTCTAAATGTAAGACTTGTTTCCATGGCTACCTTGAAATAACAAGGAATGGACGATGAATAAAAGAAAAAATTAGTTTGAGGTGCCCTAGAACTTTCTTCAGGTTCTCCAGTTGTCATGGAGACTCCATAAACGCTTAGCCCAATCTTTTCTTAAGGTCACCCATCTTTTCTTCACGGCCATCCCTCACTCTGAGAGATGGGAGGGGAAATATCCCATGGGGCTACTTTGAAGTAGCCGGAAGTTTGTTTGCTCTTTGTTTCGTGACATCTTGTGGGCAATAAAGTGCAGAAAACAGAAGAAGAGATGGATTCTAGTTCAATACAGTGAGATAGAGTGGAGAAATGAAAGCACATTTAAAAGGGCTTTTATATGTCTCTGTTCTACTTACCTTTTCTTCTTCATATATTAAACATGGCATAGTATAAGTATCATGCAGTGACTCCTTCTGTGATTATTCTTTCTTTCTTTTCTGATTGCTACATAACTCCTGATGGCCCTGTCTTCCACTTCCAGCCGACTCTCGCCATCTATTGAATCTCATACACTGGAAGCCATTAAAAAAATTTGAGAGCCCTAAAAGTCCCCATTCCACCACCCTCCTTCCCTTCCTCCCCTCTCTTCCTTGTCTAATTACTGAAAGGCAGACTGCAATTAGCCATTTCATCTGTAGATTTTTTTTATATTCAAGTACAGGCAGAATGACAAGAAGAAAAAAAAAATGCAGCTATACGGATGCGGATGCCGGAAGATGATTTATGCAGATCGGCTCCTGGTTCGAGTGCCACTTATGCAGTGTAAGTCTGATTATTGTAGTTGGATGCAGCTCATCCATATCACTTCTAACATTTCTGCATGGTTTATTTGCAGTCACATGGCCTCTAAGATCAGTCACAGGTTTGGAGATCTGTTCTGTGCAGCTGAACTCTTGTGGTGTAAATGCTGTTCTAACACACATATACACACACAGGTGCCAAAGGGCTTTTTTCTGACTCACTCTGAGAAGATGATTCAGGCGTTTCCATAGAAACTACAAAGCTCTTGCCATGTGTGCAGCAAGACCTCGTGTTATATTTTCAACTCTCATTGTAGCTTTAGGACTTTAACTATTAAAAGAGAAGAATGATCCCAGATATATGTCCATTTTTTTAGTTATTACAGCATATTTAACATGACTTTTACTGCGCAAGAGGAGAATCATCTAGAATGCTGGGGGATCATAAAATATTTTGAGATAAAGGGAGATGTAATGAAGAAATCGCTGCATCGTTCATCGTATGTCTTTTTTTCTTTCACTGACACAGTTAGCTTTTTGTTCCTCTTAAGCACTTGAGAAAAATAATGCACAGTAGGATTTTGGAGTGAAGTGCCACGTGAATGTGCAGACACATGAATGCACCCACACAAACACACACACAGAAGCGTGCACACACTCTCAAACAAGCTGCAAGCATTATCTTTAACACTTTAACACAAATTATGCTGCCATTAAAATGCTTGTGGTTTAACAATATGAAAGTGTGTGATAGTTGTGTGTATATATATATATATGTATAAATGTGTTTGTGTGCAATGATTATGTATAGAACTGTGTGTGTGTGTGTGTGTGTGTGTGTGTGTGTGTGTGTGTGTGTGTGTGTGTGTGTGTCTGTGTATGTGTCTGAAAGAGGTTTGAGTTAGATTGTCTTATCAAATGCATGCTTGGATTGTGCGGGTTCCCACACTGTCAACTCAGAATGGACACACGCACACACAAACACACACTCGCAAGCACAAACAAAAACTCATCTGAGACACTCAACAGAGGGAGACTGTTTTAATTGGTCGGGTTGCTATGGCGATGGAAGTGTGCACACGCAGATGTATCTGTGTATGCAAGCTCTGACGGACAGGAAGTCAGCAAGGTTTTGACCATATATGCATATGCATTAGGGTTTAGTTCATTTGATGCATAATCAAGCCAAACTCAGTCTGAAGCTTCACAAATTAAAGGATTAAAATCCTAAAACATATTATAGAATGGGTATATTTTATTAATGCACTTAATCCTAATCTTAATTTTAATTATAAAGTAAATACAGATACTAATAAAAAATGGTTTATGCAAGCTGTTTTCTTTATTCCTATATATCTGCATTTTTATATAAAACATGATATAGCTTGGCACACACTGACTAAGTAGTGTGCATATTGATAAGCGAGTACGAGTCTCTCAGGCATGGAGACTGGATGCCAGAGAACTTTCACTCAAACAAGCAAACAAGTCTCAAACAATTTTTTCATTTTTGAAGCAGATATCCAAATGGATCTTTCGAGAATAAGAAAATTAAATGTTGAGCTATGAGTTGTATTTCTGTAGAGCTGCTTCAAATTATTGTCCATTGTTAAAAGTGCTATAAAACTTGAATTTCGTTGTAGAAAACGTTAAAAACAAATAACAGTTATGGATTTTCTTTATTTTATTTAGAGAGATCAGTCTAAAGCATTGCTTTTTGCGGAATTGCTTTTGAGCTGGAACCCAAACGTGCATTTCAGTTTCGAGCTCTCATCACATTTTGTTGTACATTTTCGTCTGGAAAAACAAATAAAATGCACTCGAAACGTTCTGCACATTCCGAAAAACTCGAAAGCAGCCAGCTCTGCAAAACGCACGCCGTGCAACTTTTGCAAAGGAGCACGCGGCGTTTCAGGACCACGGAGAGCGACACCAAACACCAGCAAGCGCTTTGCAAACCCGAGGTTCACTCTGCTGTTAGGAGAAAACCTACACGGGAAGCCAACTTTCACACAAGTGTGCATCAATAAAGGACACGAAAAGACACATAAACACACACTATGCACGTGTAAAACCAAGCAAACTGCGGGTTATAGTTACCTTTAACAATGTGGTGCGTGTCTTCAGTAGAGTCTCTCCATCCACAGGTTTCACCGCAAGGAAATCTTCTCCTCTCCCTTCTTTCTTCAAACTCTCCTTGGCAGGCGAAGTTGAAGGCAAAGTCAGGGGATCAGGGGATTTCTTTCTTTGCAGACCGATTCCAAGTTTCAGTGCAGTCCACTTCCACAAGCAATAAACGGCAAATCAAGCGACTCTGACCAAACTCCAGAGAGTTTAACTACCAACTCTTTGCCTGTTAGACTTCTATTTCCGGCTTTCGGAAAAGCAAGGCTGCTTCTTCTCGACTTCTTCTCTTTCTCCTTGTCTTTCTTATTCTTTGCAGTCTAACAGCTCCTGTCGTCTTTGTTGGTACTTTTACTCCCGGCTTCGGAGTCTTCTTGCTTGTGGCTCTTTATGCACTGCAAGTGGGTCCGTCTCGGTGTGCCTCGTGGTCTCAGCTTCTAGGGTTTATATGTTCCCCCGCCCCCCCCGCGCAGAGAGTCGGAGTCTTTGCGTGGATGAAGTGAATGAGACAGCATGAGGAGGGAGGGTGGGAGGGATGGATTGGGAAAGGGAGGGGGGAGAGAGAGAGAGAGAGAGAGAGAGAGAGAGAGAGAGAGGGAGCTGTACGTGTAAGTGTATGCGTATGTGTTCTCTCCGAGAGAGAGAGAGAGAGAGAGAGAGAGGGAGGTAGCAGTGGAAAGACGGAGAACAAACTACGCACACACGAACGCTGGGGACCGGAAAGAAGACATCACGGAGAAGTGAGGATCATTACATCACCTGCTGACCACCGTGATTTACCGGCGCGGCGGCGCGCAACAATATGAGGAGCTCCGTCATATCAACACAATCAAACGCGTACACAAGGACACTGTGTGTGTGTGTGTGTGTGTGTGTGTGTGCGCGTGACTGATAAAAGCACAATGTATCTAATGAGATAGGAACGTGAACGTCACACTGTTCACAACGCACGTGTCAGGGACAGCAAGAAATGCGAGATTGTGATTGTAAATTATTATTATTAATATTAATATTATTATTATTATTATTATTATTATTATTATTATTATTATTATTATTTGTGCATATTTATTCCAAGAGCGCACGCCGACACGTTCATAGTATGCACACACGTTCATGCATTCATACACGCTCGCACGCGGGAGCGCGAGGGAGACTTTGGGAGCGCGCGCCAAAACGGAGGACGCACCGAACGGGGGCGTGCCAGAGCTCAGATCTTTTCAGGCTACACCTGCAGACTCTATTGCCTGGAGGAGAGGGAGAGAGAGAGAGGAAGAGAGTAAGAGAGGGAGAGAGAGAGAGAGGGGGTGGGGCGATAGAGAGGGAGAGAGAGATAGGAAGAGAGAGGGGGAGAGAGAGTGGAAGGAGAGAGATAGGAAGAGAGAGAGTGAGAGAGAGAGAGAGAGAGAGAGAGAAAGAGAGGAAGGAGAGAGGAGAGAGAGAGGAAGAGAGTAAGAGAGGAGAGAGAGAGAGAGGGGTGGGGCGATAGAGAGAGAGAGATAGGAAGAGAGAGGGAGAGAGTGGAAGGGAGAGATAGGAAGAGAGAGAGTGAGAGAGAGAGAGAGAGAGAGAGAAAGAGAGGAAGGAGAGAGGAGAGAGAGGAGAGATAGAGAGGAGAGAGATATAGGAAGAAAGAGAGGAGAGAGAATGAGAGAGAGGAATGAAGAGAGAGAGAGAGAGAGAGAGTGACAGAGATAGTGTAAGAGACGGCGCGTGAGATCTAAAGATCCAAAAACCTCACCAACACAGTTAGTCAATGTTACGTAAAGATATCCAAGCTCCAGGGATGACCACATAGTCATCTAGAAGCTATATTTACAAATACCACACACATACCCCACACACACCACACACACCACACACACACGCACACAATAGCTACAAAAACACAGGCTTTCCCTGTCGGCTTCCGTCATGAGTTATGGTCATGTGAGGGGGGACTCATGACACTTGTAGGGGTCTCCACACACACACACACACACACCACGCCACACTACGTAATAGAGCAGATGGTCTTAAAGAAGATGTCATTCATATGTGTGTGTGTGTGTGTGTGTGTGTGTGTGTGTGTGTGTGTGTGTGTGTGTGCGTATTCTTTTCCAACCTCTCTGACTCCGGTGCCAGTCCTTAAGTCAAAGAAATAGAAAAAAGAAAAGGAAGTATGATTAATATGTTTGTATGGTGTTACTCAACAGTGGTGGAAGCATTAGCGCCACACCGCTGGTAGGAAAGCCTGTAAGGGCCACCTATCCATCCATCCATCCATCCATCCATCCATCCATCCATCCATCCATCTCTCTCTCTCTCTCTCTCTCTCTCTCTCTCTCTCTCTCTCTCTCTCTTTTTTTCTCTCTCTCCTTTTCTGAGTCAAGGATAAATTACAGTAGTCTGTTTTCATGTCTGCTGTCACCACATAGCAGGACTGTGAATGGAAGGACACACGTGCTAATGATGTCATAGGTAGCAGGTATTTTTATTTTACACTTTTTATTCATCCATCCATTCAAACATCTGTCCGTCCATCCATTTTCAGTAAGCACTTCATCCTGTTCATTGTTGTAATGGAACACCGGACACAGTCCCTTTCACATATTCACACACATTCACACCTACAGGGCCCTCTATCATAGCAAATCCACCTACCTGCATTTTTGGATGGTGAGAGGACAAAGTAGGAAACCCACACAAAACACAAGAAGAGAACACACACACACACACACACACACACACACACACACACACACAAGGACAGTAATCTGAGCTCAGGATCGAACCAGCAAACCACAAACTGTGATGTGACTCAAAAATGTTTAATAACATACAGCAAATGACTTTACACTGTGGGAACAAAGTGATGCAAAGTTAGTAATAAAAAAGGCATTTATTTTGATCTATAATGTTACTAAGTTATGTATCAATTTCCTCTGTAGGTAATGTAGCAGTGCAACTTTAATCTCAAAATCAATACTGATCAAAATACCAGTAATAGGATCAATAAAAAACTGTTCTCTTACGTTATTTTTCAGCAAAAAAGACAAAGTAGATTTCTCTTAAGATAAAATAATAATTATTTTTTTAAAGATTTAGATGTTTAAAAAAAGGCAGGACATCACAGTCAATATACTCGATGGACAAAAATATTCACCCGACTTTTCTAGCCATATGTGGTTCTTCTCCAAACTTTTACCACAAACCCAGAGGCACACAATTGTCTTTGGATACAAAAGCATAACATTTTCCCTCCACGTGAACTTGAAGACCCCAACCATGTTCCACGATGACGATGCTCTTGTGCAGAAATTAGAAAAACTATTAGAAAAATGCAAAAACTGCTTTTAAACATGAACCTCTAATTGACAGTAATGTGACCTCAATCCGAAAGACAGCAGACAAAAAGTTAAACAAGCAGGCATGAATTTACATTGCAGTTTGACCCAAAAGCGACGATCATCTCTTCCAAGCTCGTTAGACCCGTAGTATTTTGCTTGACATTTTCTTTCTATCATTCCTCACCTTACATTATGGAACCATGAGAAACTGTGAGCTGAATAACTGGAAGAAAGGAAGTAGCAGGCAATAACGTGGAAAAGCTCCCTCAGGTGTGAGTAAGTTTTCTCAAGGACACACATGTGAGACTGGTCTTAGCAAAGCTCTGAGAGTGACATAGGTGATGTTCACAGCAGCTGCAGGAACCCGGAGGGCTCATTTACCAGCGTGTGCGTAGGACATGTTCCGGTTTGGTGCGTAAGAAGCCGCACAACGACACCGGCACGTATCACACGTGCGTATGCGCAGCTGTACACAAGGGATGCTGACAAATTCCTAATTCTAAAATCACTTGGCTCATGGTCACGCTCATTTACACAAAAGAACTCACTTTATTTTCCATAAATGGTAAACACCTTCCTATAAAGCCTGCTTGGGGCAAACAAAAAGCATGTGCAGATGGCTTATCATAAATGAAGTAGGGATGCTGCAGCATAAAGCAGCAGTCGTCATAGTGGGCCTCGTTGCATGAAATCGCATTTCATCTGTCATCCATTTCGGATTATAAGAAATGGATGCACCTCATAATCAGATTAGATGCTCTTACACTCTGTTTGGAACTTTTACATATCTCCACCTGCACCTAATAGCTCACATACACTTGTAGAAATGTGCACAGGCCTGAAGCCATGTCTTCATACTGCTGATACATATGTGTGTGTGTGTGTGTGTGTGTGAGAAAGAGAGATGCATTTTAGAAAGACATGCTATGCAAATTCAGTAAGTCAGGCTATGGGTTACTGATCAGAAGGTCAAGGGTTTAAGCCCCAGTATCACCATGCTGCCACTGTGGGGCCCTTTGAGCAAGGCTCTTAACCCTCTCCTCTTCAGGGGTGTTGCTCAGGTGTTTAAGCCCCAGTATTACCAAGCTGCGACTCCAGGGGTGCTGTTTCATGTCTGACCCTGTGCTCTGACCCCAGCTTCCTAACATGCTGTGAAAAAAAATGGAAAAAGTCTCCTTCCTTCCTTCCTTCCTTCCTTCCTTCCTTCCTTCCTTCCTTCCTTTCTTCCTTCACATACTGCATACTCATGTTCTAGGAAGGTTTATTCACTTGTACCATCCTTCTGTTTCATGGTAAATCATAAATAAACCTCAGCTACAACATGAAGCAACGTAGAGTTTTGTTCCCAGAGTTTAAATGGTGCACCCCTGCTGTGGATTTAAAACTACCATGTTTGTTCAGAAAAGCCATTTTTTAACTGTGTTTACTTGTACTTGTGAGAATGAAGTGTGTTCCACTCATTCTGCTAAATGCTTCTCTGCAGTCACACATTCACCAGTCCACTTATTACAACAATGCTAATTACAGCCAAAGTGTTACTAATACAGTATATAGGGAAAAAGTATTAGGACACCTGACTTTTCCAGCCATACATGGTCTTTCCCCAAAATGTTGCCTTACAATTGTACTTCTACATTCTTCAACATGGTTGGAGTGGAACGTCTTGAGTGGCCTGCTATAGAGCTCTGACCTAAAGCATTCTGGACACCTTAGGGTTGAATGTGAACGCTGACTACACCCCAGGCCTCCTCACCTCACCTACATCAGGAACTGACTTTACTAACACCCTTATAGCTGAATGATTTTTTTAAAGATCTCCACAAACACAGAGTGGAAGTTATTATAATAGTGAATGGGACTAAATGAGGAATGTGTTGCTTGAAAAGAAAAAGTCTTAAAATCAGGTGTTTATACTTTTCTTGATATAATGTATTTGAAAAAAAATAGAAAATGCTCATTTATGTTTGGCTTTTCAACAAAAACTACTTTCTTTTACCTATAAAATACCTTATACTCATACATTCTTTATCCATTTTAAGCCACATTTAATGCCATTCATTGTCAGATCCTGATATCACTACAACTGGCTATTTAATTAAAAGTGAAGGCAGAAACAACACTTCTTGTGTAGTCATCTTTAAACATAACCTTTAAATAATGGTTTATGTAAGTTTGAACAACAGTGCTAATAATAATAAAACAAGTATTGATACAGAAATAAAGGAGGGATACAAGGAGGACAAACAAAGGACAATACCGCCTCAGAGACAAGACCATAGCAACAATCAAACTATTGAATTCAGATTTATTAATAAATGTGTGCGTGGGTAGGGATATAAAAAGCAAAGCCTACATTGTATTTTTTAAGGAAATAAACATTCTTTAAGTAAAATAAAACCTGTCAAAATTTTTGATGTTGAGAAACAATGCACTTGCCACTGGTAAACACAACTCTTCACAATAGTTTGAAAAGATTCACCATTCTCCATTCTTCTGCGATTTTCTGATATCGAGACACTTCAATTATAATAGCTGTTATTTCTTCTATTTCCGACAAAAAACTTACCTGCTTCCGAAATGAACCTTTGAGCAAAAAAGGAATTAGTTATTATAATTAGATATTATAATGAATAGCTCAGAAATGGTCCAGCCTAGATGAGCTGAGAAATGCTGTGAGGGGGCAGAAGGCTTGGAAAATCTTAATTACTGCAATTACACTATCTGCATCATCGCAGATCTAAATAAAGACCCTTTTTTACTCACTCTAACACACACACACACACACACACACACACACACACACACACACACACACATATACACACTCAGTGAGGAAGAAGATCTTAATATAGAAGAAATGCCTACACTGTTGTTCATTATACATTGGATATTTCCATCAACAGCTCTAATTAATCAGACAATTACAGGACAATGATTTTTGATGTAAGATCCTGAAATTTACACAGACAGAATGCTATGAAACGCTCTAAGAATGCTTTACTGGGAGAGGTAGGCACATCTTCTTGAAAAACAGCAAGTTAGCCAAACCTTCTTAAAAAGACAAAGTTAGCCACATCTCATTGAAACAGACAAACCAGCCACACTTCCTTAAAATGGACAGGGTAATCACACTTTCTCAAAAAGGACATGGTAGCCACTCCTAGTTAAAAAGGACAAGGCAGCCACATTTGTTTGAAAAGGACAAAATATCCACACCTCCTTCAAATGGACACGGTAGCCACACTTGCTCAAAAAAGACCAGATAGGCACAGCTCTTTTAAAAAAAAAAAAAAAAGGTTGCCATATCTAGTTAAAAAAGACAAGGTAGTCATACCTGTTTGAAAAGGACAGGGTAGGCTCAACTTTTTAAAAAACATGGATGCCACACCTCCTTACAAAGGACAAGGTAGGCACAACTAGTCAAAAAAGACCAGGTAGACACACCTGATCAAAAAAGACAATATGGACATACCTAGGGGAGAAAATACATTGTAGACACATCTCTCTGTAAAGGAAAAGGTAGCACACCTAATTAAAAAAACAAGACAATGTAGACATGCCTATTTTAAAAGGACCAGGTAGACACACCTTCTTAAAAAAGACAAGGTAGCCACACCTCTTTGAAATGTGCCCATTGTTGCTTTAGCTAACTGCAAACTATTTAACACAGTAGAATGGTTTTATAATGAGTACAGATTGAAATGACTAACCTTAAAAGTCTGGGAGTCAAAGGTTGTTTTTTTTTTTTAATGGCTTTCCACCAAATATTCTCACCTCATTTAATCTTACCTTTTAACTAGGCCTTTTAACATGTACCTATGTAGCCAGACTCTGCCTGAAAGGGAGCACTAAGTGCACTATTACGAATACATGAGCTTACAGATATTTAGAGAGAGAGAGAGAGAGAGAGAGAGAGAGAGAGAGAGAGAGAGAGAGAGAGAAAGAGAGAGAAAGAAAGAAAGAAAGAAAGGTCTTTACTGACCATACGATAAATTGTTCTCTGCTTAAGCATTTGACTGTAATAGTGGAAAAAATAAAAGGAATTACAGCATAATGCTAATGCATATTTCACATCTACACACACACACACACACACACACACACACACACACACACACACACACACACACACAAAATGCTGAAGCTTCTTGAAATGTCAGTGATACATTAGATCCAGAGAGCCACTAGAAAAACTGCAGGCACTTTCTGCTCACTGCACTATATTAACAAACCCACACACACACACACGCACACACACACACACACACACACACACACACACACACACACACACACACAAACCCGTAACCACAGGTACATGTACAGACCTCAGCGATAGCTCAGTAAATTAGTAGCACACCCACAACACTCCACTCCAAATCGCATCATGGACATAAGAGCATCAGAAGCGCACAACAAAGCACAATCACCTCATTAGCGAGTCTGGCTAACAAATGCACATCATTTAGAAACACACAGACAAACACACACACTCTAAAGCTGTATGTAGCCTTCTAGACTACACAGATATCTGTATTAACAATACTTTTCATTATTTTAAATTGAAACTGAGCAAAACTCTCACTGCATTGTAATGAAAAATGTATCAGATATCAATGAACATACTTTCCAACTTTAATATTACTCAGCGTTTTTTTAAATGTACATTTCGGCAAAAAAGGCGTTTGCATTTCCTTTCCAATCTTTTTAAAAACATTGTGTACGGTAAATGTTTGGAATTGCCTTAACAAACACAACATTAGCTCATGCGCACAGAAATATAGATTTAAGCTTTATTGATATAATTTGTATTTTTATATCCTTGCTGCAGTTCATAACTAAATCACAAATGCCTTTTTTCACAAATGTGACATGAAGAAGCTGAAGAATATAGTGCACCTTTTAGATAGTCAATGTATTTAGATGGACTGTGATGATGGTATTGGATGTAAGAAATATGGCAGTGGTAGATAGAGTGGCCTGCTATAGAGCTCCTACCCTACTAAACACCTTTGGGATGAAAAGGAACACTGACTGCACCCCAGGCCTCCTCTCCTCACCTACATCAGTACATGACTTTACTAACACCCTTGTGGCCGAATGAAATCTTACAAATCTCCACAAGCCTACTCCAAAATCTAGTGGAGCATCTTCCCAGAAGAGTAGAGGTTATTATAACAGTAAATGGGGACTTAATGTGTACAGTGTGTATATACTATTTAAAGACTGTATATTTGAATAACAATTGAATGGATTATAGCTATAATAAACTTAATTAGCATCATTTGCTCTTTGTTGAATGCATTGAAACAGTTGTTTTAATCTCTTGTTTTAAACCTTTGCTTTACATATAAATCATTTACTTTGGGGGGAATAGCAAAAACTATAACAAGTAAACCAATGACATTTCAGAAGTAGATGGTGGTTCAAACTGAGTCTGCTTTTTTTTCTTATTTCTGTAGGCCAACATGTATTTGTTTTGTTGTGGTCACTGGCTTACTGTTTTGTCTCTGTCGATTTCTGAAGGTTTTCATCACCACATCTGTCCTCTAGAGGGTGCTGCTAGTGCCACACAGTAAAAAAAAAAAAAAGCTGTTCATTTCACAAGGACCTCCAAAGACCGCAGAGTAATTGGAAATAGTTCTCTAATAAAGGTTGTGATATAAACCTTGTTTTAAAACATTTAAAAAAACAAAAATGTTCAGTGATCAAATATTTATTCAGTCCAATGATTCAAATTATTTTTTTTTATTTTGCTGAAAAACCCCAATCCTTTTTGATTTAGATTTCATTAAAAAAAAAATTCATGTTTATTTACTGCTCAGGTGCTGTTTGTGGATGCCATGACTACTTCTATGGAGAGTTTATTCAGAAGTTGTAGGTGTGTGTGTGTGTGTGTGTGTGTGTGTGTGTGTGTATGTGTGTGTCCATCTGCCCATACTGACCATTTAATGAATTGTATGTGAAAATCTGGGACAGAGTCTGTAGCAAAAGCAGGTCATCCAGCCAGCTGGCCGGATACAACAATTACCATGAAATGGCACACCTGCATGAGGCGCAGATCGCAGAGGTCACGTTGGACTGACTCCACAGAGAGGAAGATGCATAGACAAATGTTCAGAAGGGGAATGAAGGGACGCATTCAGTGCTGTCCAGAACCTTTGGTCTGTGATATGCTAAGTGACAAAATGAGAATCCTGGGAAAATTGTAGCGCAAATGACGGATCAGGGGGAAAACCATAATTGGAAAATTGGGTATTTAAGGTTTATGCAAAGGAAATGTAACATATATCCAGCCATTTATTTTCTATACCTTTTATTCTACTAAGGGTCATGGCGAGGCCTGCATTTTATTCCAGTAAACTCGGAGTACAAGATGAAGGACACCCTGAATGGGGTGCCGATCTATCGTGGGGCACAATCACACACTATGGTAAATTTTAAAAGTTCAATCAATCCACAGTGCATTTTTCTGAACTAAGGGGAGAACTTGTAAACTGCAAATGGGCAAATATAGGATTCAAGAACCCAATATGTGAGACAAATGCTGGAGAGCAACACAGGTAAAGAAAGAAGTAAGTGACTAGCGTGGGTCTGTTTTGGGTGACTCAGCTAGTTGAGAAGTAGAAATGAGGAGGGATGGAGGGAGACATGGATAGTGAGACCGTGGTGGAGAGAAAAGAGAGGAGTGCCTATAGAGTAGCAAGCCTACCAATCCTCTTCAGCCTACGCAGCGTGAAGATGTTCTGGGAGATTTCCATTGCACTGGGTACCCCGTTTTCTGTGTAGGCTGCATAGGGCCAACCGCTAACAAGAATACTAGAACCAAAACACGTAATCATGATCACTGAATCCAAGACTATAAATACTAGGCTGAACTGAGTGCAGTATGCAGGCGTGTGGGTGCATTCACACTTATCCGCCCCCTGCTAAACAGTGCTATATCTCCTAAACTTCACCTAACACAAACTACAGCTTATTATTCCAGTCTGTGATTTTATAAAAGTTTATCACATTAATATCAGTATCCCTGTCTGTATTTTGTGTGTATGTCTGCATCCTTTATATTCCAAGGCAACAATACACATTTTCCCCATGTAGGCGATCCATTTGTGTTCCCTCTCCCTCATTAGGCAGTCATTCTCTCTTTCTTGATCACTTCCTCTATAAAAATTTCCACAGTGGTGATGTTTTGTCATATGGCTTGTCATACCATAATTATGCCGAAGACACTCAAACGATCCACTCCTTTACCTCCCATCATCAGACAGCCACGTGTATACCGTGTATCTTGTCATTATCTTTTCAGACTTTCTATGATGGATGCTTGTTACTCATGATACATGACTGAGATACATGTTTATGCCTTGGTCATGAACCCTGATTTGATCAGAAAATGCATTAAACCATACTGTAGAGAGTGAGTTGTTTTAGGATATGCTGCAAATCGTACTTACTTGCTGGCCTTTATAGGACCATTTGTCCTTAAGAAGGCCACTCAGGTATTTGTTTATTCGGTCTCAAAAGTTTACCACTGTAACATGTTTCTGGCTGGTCTTTTTACACGTGCAATTAGATCCCTCTTATTACAAAGCCAAAGAAATTTTGGAAAACATGACTACATCATTGTACCTCATTGACTTGACTTATGCAACCATGAGGCACCACAGAGCACCATAGCAGATTATTACTGCCTTTGGCCATCAAACTATATAACTCCTCCATCTGAGTGTTAAACAGCTGGTCCACGATATAGAAATAGACAATATCTTCTTCTTCTTTCAGCTTGTCCCATTAGTGGTTGCCACAGCGGATCATCCGTCTCCATACCCCCTGTCTTCTACATCTGCCTCTGTCACACCAACTACCGGCATGTCTTCCTTCACCACATCCATAAACCTCCTCCTTGGCCTTTCTCTTTTCCTCCATCCTGGTGGCTCCATTCTCAGCATTCTTCTCCCAATATACCCCATGTCCCTCCTCTGCACATGTCCAAACCATCTCAATCTTGCCTCCCTTACCTTGTCACCAAAACGTCCTACATGTGCTGTCCATCTAATAAACTAATTTCTAATCCTGTCCATCCTCATCACTCCCAACGAAAACCTCAACATCTTCAGCTCTGCCACCTCCAGCTCCGCCTCCTGTCTTTTACTCAATGCCACTGTCTCTAAACCATACAACAGAAATAGACCGAATAGATATTAATATAGTTCTAGAGACATGCATAGTTATAGTTGTCCCTTGTGAAAAAAAACTTTTGAACACTGTTTATGATGGAAATTAAAATTTCTCATAACCGGAATAAGTCCTTAAGGCTTCAGGTATGAGACAGAGAAAGAAAGTTCAAGAAGGTCAAGTTAGAACTTATATGAACAAAGGTATGAGATGACACCAGGGTTTAGCATGTGCAAGTGGGCGACGCAAAACAAGAGACTGTTAATTGCAATAAATGTGCTCAAAGTTGTCTGCTCACCTGAATAACGACAACGGGGAAAGAAAACATGGCAAAATGATCAATATGACAGTATTTTACGTGGTTTCTTTTTTCTCCAAAACCTTTTCTTTTTGTACTTTCACAAAAAACCTTGTGTGCTATTAATTCCCACAAGAAGATGTAAAAGATGTGCATCATCAACACAGGATGAAAAAGATTGTAAAAAAAATGGGTTTTCCACTATCACACTCAAGCACTACCAGCAGCCTTCAGTGCTCTTCCTTGGTCTTGTTGTACACGAACCCAGTGAGCTGATATTTTAAGCTCTCAAAACAAAAGCTAGGACTGATTTAGTGTTAACATGGCCATTATGCAAGATCTGTAACTGTAATAGGCACCATTTTTTTCTGAATTACTTTATGTTACCTGTAGTGAATCTATGGTTTGTACAGTGAGGTTTATGAAACATAGCCAGAAGATTCCTGACCCATTTCAGGAATTAAAAAAATGGAAGATAACAAACTATTGTATTTACAGTATTTAAGTAGTTCCACCAATTTTACATAGTTTTAGTGTAATAAATCAGCACAGAAATGCTCTGGTTATTTTGTCTTTTTTGCCATTAAAGTGCTTCCTCGCTTCGAATTATATATAAAAAAATTGATGACAATTGAATCAGTCTCCAAACATCCCGGTTTGATTATTTCAGCCAGGCCAGAGAGCCCTTAAACTCTTCAAGTCTGCGCTATTGCTACGAACTCCTATTGGCTACACAGACAGAAAAGGCAATGCGTCGATCATTCAGGCCTGGTTTCACTTGTTCTTTCTGGCTTATCTTTGCAAGCTAAATTTTTCAGAAGACAGTATTGATTTAAAGCTCAACAAACTGATTATGTAGTTTGCATTTAGTGCAGAGGTTCAATATGTACCACTCACTTTCACGTGATGTCACTTTCACTGCTGTTAGATCAGTTTCGGGAGTTATCAGGGCTGACAGAACAAATCATTTTTTTGCAAAAATGTACATTCTGACTCTTTTCCTCTGCCTCATATTGAGGACTAGTAAATACAAGCAAGCAAGTTGGAGCTACTCAATGAGTATCTTCGGGATCTTGCGTTTGGAAAAATCTGTCTTTGTTCCAATATATACAATCATGTGACTCTGAGTGGAAAATGCACCAGCTGTCTTTCTGCATATGATTACATCTTACTTTAAAATGAGGGCTAGAAATGAAACATTGGAAATTAGCATCATTTGGCAGACGTCCTTATCCCGGATGACTTACAGACGTCTCCATCATTAGGTTCATTAGGTCACAGAATAAATATACAATTAGTCTATAAACTCAGCTTTTGGAGGAAATATAGGTTTATATACTAATTTAAGTTATTCTAGAAGACCTAGGTTTATAGTCATCATTTTAAGACTGCTAGTAATTCAGCTACTAACAGATACAGCTATTTACATCTTGGGGAAGTAAATTCCACCACCTTAAACCTTTAGGCATGACCTTCAAGTGCATTAAAAGATGGGGGATGAGTTGAACAGTGGAAGATTATGTCATTTCTCAAACCCAAAGGGCACAGGGGTAGTTAGTTAGTTAAGTAGTTAGTTTTAGGAGGTTGAATGATTATAAATATACCAAAAGAAATCTATGAAGACACAAGGAGAACATACACTATATTTCCAAAAGTATTAGGTCACCTGGTTATAAGTATTGTATGTGATTTTTAAACATTTCATTCCACATTTAGTTTCAAATTGCTCTTATAATTCCCACCACTCTTCTGGATGTTCCACTAGATTTTGAAGTGGTCGTATGGATATTTGTGTTCATCAGCCACAAGGGTAGTACAAAAGGCAATTACTGATGTAGGTGAGGCGACCTGGGGTGCAGTCAGCATTCCAAAGATGTTCAGTAGGGATGAGATCAAAGCTCAATAGCAGGCCACTCAAGATCTTCCTCTCAAAAACAGGTACCCATATTTTCATGGAGCTCACTTTCTGCACAGGGGCAGTGCCATGCTGGAACAGGTTTGGGTTTCCAAGTTCAAGTGAGTGCAAAATGTTATTATATATCTAAAGACGTCCTGTACAATTGAGTGCCTCCAGCTTTGTGGTAACAGTCAGGAAAAGAACCACATATAGCAGGAAAAGGGCAGGTGACCCAATAGTTTTGGCAATATAGTGTATTAAAATTCAGGACCTCACAATCAATAACAGATCTAATAAATATAACAGACGTGATTTGTTTGGTGAAAGATACCTGAACCTTATCACTGATAAAACATATAAAATGTATAAAGGGTTTAGCACTCAGGAGGCTTTAGTTTACAGTGACCACAACTTGCCACTATTCCAATCATTGTTACAGGAGATGAGCCTTAAACAAAAACATGGAGTTTTCCAGTATCTAATGATCTGAAAATGATCTGAAAATGTAGTGATACATTAATATCTGCATATAGATTGACAGCTTTTCTCTGAATTTGTAAAAGCTTTTAATTAGTCATTTTCCCACTCCTTCTCAATAAACTGCATGCTTACCATAATTCCAGTAAAAGAGTACCAGTCTTAGCAATTGGACTAACAGACCAAGAATGTCATCACATATGAATAACAGAGCAACAGTGCTTATACATTCCAGTACACTGGATTAGTTAGAGTTTTGTACCTTATCAGTTTTTAGCTTTATGCTAGCCTGTCAACCTTGTCGAATACAGCTTCATGCTAATTTTATTTGTTGATTTTCAGCTATACGCCAACAGTTGAAATGTACTTTTTATTACATTTATCATGTGTTATAACTTGCATAACTATCATTGCAATGTTTCACCTCTGCTACATATTTCATTTCATACTTAATATATAACTTAATATGTATATTTATTTAAATATTCATATTTATTTAAATATTTATTTTTCTTTCATTTTTATGTTAATTTTACTGTGAGCAACCGCAACCCAACAATTTCTCTATGATATCAATAAAGTATTTTGATTTGTTTAAAAAACAACAATTCATTTAAGGTGCATTTCATTGTTTGTACCTTGGGAATAAAGCCTTTTGAATATTGTATATAATGTATATAAAAATTGCTAGCCTGTCAACCTTGTGTAATACAGCTTTATGCTCAATTTTCGTACCTTGTTGAATTTCAGCTATATGACAGCCGTTGAAATTTACCTACACCGACGTGATGCTTGCTCAGCAAAGTGCATGTGTGTGCTCTCTGCTAACCTATAAATGACACACATTAGCATTGTATGAAATTGTGAAAATCAATATAGACTACATACTTGTCGTACAACAGATATTGTAAATACCAGTTGTAAATGTACCCATTCTAGCTGCCTGTTCCCCTGAGTGACATTTTCTCTTTTTTTTGCTGAGAGAAAACTAAGATTATGATTCTCTTGTGTGCAGTTTTTTCATTTTGTCATTGTCAGCCGTCACACGCCCACTGCAAATGCTTTACTTTTAAGTTTTCTTTTTTTTTTATTTAGGCATCATTATTACCTGCTTTACCACTCGGCCTCCTGCAGGACTAATTATTAATCTAAAGTATAATGATTGGCAGCTTTCAAGCTTGATTAGCAGTGGGCATTTTGCAATGACAGGAATAAAATTCCAAGAAGAATTGGTTCATACCTGCTTTTTAACATGATATGACCTGAAAGGGTAAGTGAGCTCTAGCACAAATATGTGACATGATGAGAATAATGTGATATAATGTGATTAGCACTGCACATTGCACAAGACACATGGCCTTGCAGTCTGAGCTAAACTTCTATATGTATTTGAAGGGCAGATCAACTGACACAAATGCATAAATATTTAAGTTGCATGTCCATTTTCTTCAGCATGTCCACAGAACACAGAAATTTGCTATTGTTTCAGAAATTCGTTACCATTTTGGTTTATTGAAGCACAGAACGTTGTTCTCTGGATGTGTCCACTTCAAACCAAATGATCACTTACTTGACAGCAGCTATAAATTGCCTTCCATTGGCTTTATTTTGGATGTTTTGTCATGACAGTGAGGCAAAAGATTTTGCGTTGGTGGAAAACTTTAAAAAAGCTGACACTGGAGACTCCTTGCATAGAGCTAGTTATCTGACCCTTTCCTCCTTTTCTCATGACTTAATTTCTACCCACTTAAAAAAAGGATCAGATTTACTCAACTTAAAAGTGGAGTCTTGTTATTACTTTTCTAAAGGCGTAGAAATTAACTTAATTATGTCTTATTCGCACTTTTAGGAAGCTGAGAATTTAAAGAACGCATGTACTAATCTGAAAAAAAAATATATATAAATCCTAGCGCACGCATCTCTTACATGTGTTTAAATTTGAACAACATTTGCATAAGATCAGGGTTGAGCTGGAGTGTGAATATAAACGAGACAGGAAGAGGAAGAGTAGGGTTTGTTCTCAATCTGCCAGGGAACAAACCTCCTAATATCTCTCAGAATCCTCCCCAACTGTCAGATTTATACCCCTCCCAAGTTGGTAAACAAGATTCTTTTAATTCCTTCCTGTTACCACAAATTTAGAGGCAGATAATTGTATCAGATGTCTTTGAATGTTGTAGCAATTTTTCCTTCACTTCACCCTTAATTAGGATACCTAAACCTGTTCCAGCATGACAATACACCTGTGCACAAATCCAGCTCCATGAAGATAAGCTTTACATGGTTTGGAGTGTAAGATTTTTTGCTGTAGATCGCCAAGACTTTAGAAAACCTTTGGTTTAAAATGTACGCTGGCTGCACCCCCAGGCCTCCTCACCTTACCTGCGGTACATCAGTACCTGACTTTACTAACACCCTTTTTTTCTGAAGGAGTACAAATCACCTCAAGCACACTCCAAAATCTAGTGGAACATCTTCCCAAAAGAGTTAAGGTTTTTATATAGTACATGATGACTTAATGTGGAATAGGATGTTTAAAAAACACATTCCAATCTAATGGTCAGGTGTCTACCAACGTTTGTTCATATAGTGTATCTGAAGCATGAATTAAGACAATATGAGCAAATTTACAATAAATGACTTTTAGATGAAGTATTATTTAATCTTCAATAATCATTTAATCATGGTCCTTGTCTCTAATGCATCTAGAACCATACCAAAATTGGAATATGCTATCTACAGGATTCCAATCCATTACAATGTACTTAACATACGTATTTCTTTTTGAAACATGCCCTTGTAAAGTGACTTGCAATTATCTCAACTGAGCAGATAAGGGTTAAGGGCCTTACTCAAGTGCCCAGCAGTGGCAGCTTGGTGGTGCTGGGATTTAATCTTTTTACCATTGTGCTCACTGAACTCCCTACACACCTCAACAATGATAGAACTGTAATGAATGGACATACAGTGCCACTCAGATGAGGGTTCTGGTTCCTCTCAAGGTTTCTTCATCATGCCATATCAGGTAGTTTTTCCTTGCCATAGCTCATTAGTGATAAGCAATTATATATAATTTATTAGTTATAAACAATTATACAAAACAAACTTATAGGAACTAAACTTAGACACACTTTTGTGAAACTTTATAGCTGGTTTATCTCTGTAAAGCTGCTTTGAGACTATGCCCATTGTTAAAAATGCCATACAATTACTATACATATATGTACATTTACAATTAAATTAAATTAAATTAAATTAAATAAGGATACCAAATCCTATTACTACACAATGCAGCTATAGAAAGTAGCAGCATAGTGGTTAAAGCTCTGGACTACTGATTGGGAGGCCAGGGGTTCTAGTCCCCGTTTTGCCAAGCTGTCACTCTTGGGCCCTTGGCAAGGCCCACAATCCTCTCTGCTCCATGATTGACCCTGTGTTCTTGCCCCAGCTTCCTAACATCACTGGGATATGTAAAGTAAGGATTTCTTTGTGCTGTAAAGTATATGTGACAAGTAAAAAGCACCCTGTCAGGATCTATCGGGCACGCAGCGCGCACTTCCAGTTCCGTGGTGCACACTTCCGGGTCGGCGGCCATCTTGCCATTTTTCCCACATCTCCCTGTATTTAAGGACACCCGAAGACTGTGTTTTCGGTTTTGCTTTTGTCTTCAATGCATCGCCCTGTTTGCCTGTTTTTGACCCTGGTCTGTTTTTGGGTCCTCACTTACCTAGTCACTCGCAAGAGATTCTTGACAGAATAATATGGCCGTGCACTCATGTCCCCTGCTTTTCTGACAGCATAATCTGGCCAAAAGATGGACCCAGCGGATGTATTGAAGCATTGGGCTTGCTTCGCCGCAAACTGGCAATTCAGGGACCCAACCAAGACAGTCGACATTTTGAAGCTCCGCCACGCCTCAGACCTCCACAGCCAGAAAGTGCTTGGGGCAGCCACCTGGAGGCTCGCTCCATGCTACATCCGGCCTTTCCTGACCTCCAAGGCATTCTACCTGGTGGCAGTTCGCCTTAAACCCTGCTGTGTCCGTCGCTGGCACTTGACTTTGGTGCTTTGATTTTTTTGGCTGTGTTTTTGGTTTTGTTTTTGTCTTCCCTGAATCGCCCTGTTTGCCTCTATTTTTTGACCCTGGACTGTTTTGGACTTTGTTTTTTGCCTGTGCCCTATTAAAGCCTGTATTTTCCTTACTCCTTGTGTGCATCCTGTAATTGGGTCCTTACTCACCTAGTCACCCGCAAGAGATTCCTGACACCCTAACCTTTTTACAGACAACATTAGCACACACTCTTCATGTGAAAATAGAGGAAAAAAGATGAAACCCACAAAAAGTAGACCAGACCAGAGCTCAGGAACAATCCCCAGCTTCTCTGAAGCAGCATCACTCCCTGCTGTGTCGCCATGCCACCCACAGAACTCATTATTGACTTAACCCTAATGACTGGTTGTTTTTAAGCTTAATTATTGCCATTTTGCACAATTATAGACTAATTCCAACAACCAAACATTTTAATACCAATATTTGGCATTAAATGATGCCATTATTTAAAGGCATTCAGTATTTTACGAACAACACAATCATGGCAACCAATTTACAATATTTCAATATTAATTTTCAGTTCTTTTAATCTCATTAGTGTCCAAAAATTGTTTTACCAAGTGAAAGGGTAAAATAAAAAAGCTACAGCCAGCATACAGCCGTTGTACTTGCCATAACCAACATTCACACTCTCTTCAGAAACATCTCTCTCTTCATACATTTTATATGCGATGCTCTCTGTAATTGTGCACACTTCCGGTGTGTGAATAGTTCTTGTTGTCTGTGCTGTTGTGCATTCGGTACAGAGTGCGCAGATGATGTGATTTTTAATTAAGCGGCAATCTAATCTGATCCTAATTATCTTTCTATTATCAGCCTGGAACACTAGGTGAAAAAAAACACATTAGTTTTCTAGTCTATAACCAAGAGCTATCAGACACTCACACACAAATGTGTGTCCTGCTATGTTTCTGAGAACCTTGTATTCACATAATGATTAAGACCAATGATTCATGCATAATTCATGTGTATATTCTTATTGTTCATGTATTTGATTATTAAATAGTTTACATTTGTTAGACCCTATTTAGGTAATACAGATGTCCATGTAAGTGTGTGTGGTTTTTTATTTAATATTTAATTTATAAGTTATGATAATAGATATGAAAAAATGAGTTTAACAAATGTCTTCATTCCTTTCATCCTTCATTCATTCACTCCCTCAATATGTGGACTTGTCAGGATTTTCTCCTTTTAAGATAAATTTTTGAAGCTGGACATGAAACGCTAAATAATCAATAGCACTAGCATTAGCCACTAAACTGGAAGTGGCTACAAATATGGATTCAAGATTTAAGTTTTGTTTATTTGTCACAAACATAGTTATATGTATTATACATCTTGAAGTGTAATGAAAAATTGGAAAAATAAATCCTGTATCCCTAGCGCTAGGGATACCCTAGTGGTATGGAGTGCGCCAACTCTAGTGTCTTTTTTTTTTATACCCCTGGCAATGTTGTGATTATTTTCAAGTTTTAAAATACTGTAATTTAAAAAATGCTCTCAAAGTGCAAGGTGAAGCTTTAAAGAACTTGCGGTCCTCTATATGTCCGTGAGGGAACTCGGATTTAAACTATGTTCCGCACATAAAAAGGATTGCATTCGGTACACATGTATACCAAACCGAAAGCCCTGAACCGAAAATTGTTGGTATAAATGCGTGTACATTACATCTCAATATATATGGGGGGATATATTAGGTAGCAAGTGAACATTTTGTCCTCAAAGTTGATGTGTTATAAGCAGGAAAAATGGGCAACTGTAAGGATTTGAGCGAGTTTGACAAATTGTGATGGCTAGACGAATGGGTCAGAGCATCTCCAAAACCACAGCTCTGGTCAGATGTTTGGTTCTATAGAAAAATGTCAAATTCAAATGTCAGATTCACAGTGGTGAATCGGCCACAGGGTCATGGGCGGGTGAGACTCATTGATGCATGTGGAGAGTTATGGCTGGTCTGTGTGGTCCGATCCAACAGAAGAGCTTCTTTAGCTCATACTGCTGAAGTAGCTAATGCTGTTACTGCTTGCCCAGTAAACTTATAACCCAGGACTGCAGCTTTAACAATCACGCCAGCTGCAACACTCTTCTCCTACACCATGCAGGAGACCCTAATTCCAACTGATTATGAGTAAAGTTATGTTGAGGTGTCATTTTATAGCTTCTATTGAATTATACTTTTTATGATGTGTGTGATGCTAAATGCAAACATGAGTCAGTCATCTCTGTTGCAATGCAGTTCCTGTCCTTCTGCCCTGAAAAACAGGGAGAAGTAGGAGGCCAAGTGGATAAAACATAAAATTAGCCCTTCTTTTTTGCTCCCTCACGTCTGTAGGCTCAGCGCATGAGAGACAGAGAGGGTGAAAGAGAGAGTCTTCTTTTGCAGTGCTTTTGCTGTGTATTATAACCAACACACACATTATGGTGACACACACACACCCACACACACACACACACACACACACACACACACACACACACACACACAGACACAGTCACACGCCTTTAATGGACCTTACTTCCGCTTTGCAAGACATGCATGCTAAACCTCTCTCTCTCTCTCTCTCTCTCTCTCTCTCTCTCTCTCTTTCTCTCTCTCTCACACACTAGACCTGAGTAGACAGCTGCACTCGAGGTGCACCATGTTCTGCATTCATAATGCTTCTGAGTTCCCATGACTGATTCCTATTTATTAGTGTGTGTGTGTGTGTGTGTGTGTGTGTGTGTGTGAGAGAGAGAGAGAGAGAGAGAGAGACAAAGAGAGAGAGAGAGACAGAGAAAGAGAGAGACCTGCATATTCACCAAATCCACCTGTAGCTTTAGCAGCCCAGTAGCAGTGTCAACCATTTAACCCTGTGTCTGTCTATGCTTTATTACAGCCTATTCATCTTTGCCTGCTTTCTCTTTCTCCCTTTAAGGCTGAAATGCACACAAAGATACACACACACGTTTAAACACACACTCAGAAAGATATAAGGTGTGAGTGTGTGGGGAGAACTGCGCTGACTCATCTTTGCACACCTCATTCTTTGGCTTTGCCCATATATGGTCTGTCAGGAAGTCCATTTTCTTCAGCACCTTCCATTGGATATGTGCAGAGGTCTCTGTGTGTGTGAGTGGATGTGTGTGTCTGCAATATTTGCAGCCAATATCCTTGAAGGAAGTACATATACTAGGCTTGCTGCAAAATACTGGGTATTTTGTGCATCTTCATAAGGCATGATTTTAAATCTCTACCAGTGGCCCATTTGTTGCTATGTGCAATTTGTCCTTTTCCATCCAATCCGTGCATCAATGTGAAAAAGACAGAGAGATTTTCTTTCGAATGGTGTACTTTCTAAGTGCAGCAGAGACATTATACAGAGATACACACAGCCAAATAATATCAGCATTAGCAACATGATGCATGACCATATTTGTATCTGTTTACACACTACAGAAAAGAGGAGACTGTCCAACACTTTATTATTGATAATTAAGTAACTATTTTACCTGCCAAAGTGGTCTGAAGGACGAAATCCACCAAAAACTCCCAAAAACTGAAATGAAAGAAGTAAAAGCATCACACGAGTAGAATGCCACAGTGTGGTAATGTCACTGGGTTGCCAAATTCATGCATTTATCGCAAGTGAAGGAAACCAAATTTTAAGCATGATTTAGATTTAGTTTTCCTCTACTATTGTGTATAATAAAAACACATCTACAGTAGATAAATAAATATCAGGAGATGATATCTGAAATTCTGATCTATCATGGTAATTTTATGGAACTTGGCAGAAGCACTTAGACTTGGTTTGGCTACCACCATCTTCCTTTCTTTTGATTTGAACCCAAATATATTTAGGGTTGTGCAAAAAAACAGAAAATTGCAGTTCCACTTTATTCGTTAAATCTGTCTATAAATGCATGTTTAATATAAAGCATCTGGCCACTATGTTCCATGATTCAAAGGTTCTGTCCATTGTATGCTCCATATGTCTGCTGCCAGACTTGAAGAAGACCAGTCAAGGGAGCAACATTTTCCAACATTTCCATCTCCATTTATTCATTTAGCAGCTTTCAAGGCCCGAATATTGTAGAAATGCATTTACTCCTTATTAAAGGTGCATTTAACTAGTCTGTTCAACAAGCGGAAGAGAAATTGTCCATACTTTGAAATGTCAAGGCAGCCACAGCGTGGAACAAAAATTCTTAAATGATACGAAGATAATGTTGCGAAAGGCGCCCTTTTGAGCACAGTTTGCAGCATGCACGAGAACCGGGTCAGCTGTAATGGAGTGTAATGACTTACGAGAAAGTGGTAATTAGTTGCAACGTACAATAGACACTGCCATGCTCTCTGCCAACATTGCACGCTGGATTGTCATCGTTCATGTTCATGAGTTGTCCATTTTAGCTATAGAATTTATTAAACCGTATGTATGCAACTGATAATAAAACTTTCAATCTTTCAATCTTGAAATATTTATGCTAAAGACAAACATTTCTAAAAAATATATATATTTAGGACCGCCTTAAGAATTTATTTGTGAAAATAAATAAAGTCAACCACATTGAAAAAATGTAATGATTACATGATCACTGTATCAATGACACATTCCACTGAATATACCCTCTTACGCCATATGCTGGGTAAGTGAAGTACGACATATTATAGGGATTAATATGTTGTTAATTGGCACATAATGAAGAAGAAGAGGAGGCAATGCAAGCGAGGAGATTTTTTTAATGAAGTGCACAAAGTAAACACAATGAAACCAAACTTTGAACAAAAATGAAAAAAAAAAAAATACAAAAACAGCAAGTCAGCATAGAGGGACAAACAAGAGACAAGAAGTGCAGTGAATGTTAAGATTTATTTATTTACAAGTAGTAATGAACTAAGAAAATAAATATATGACTTTTATAGAATGCACCCTTATCTAGAGGGACTTAACCCTTAACTAAGCAATTGAGGGTAAAAGGCCTTGCTCAATGCCCAGCAGTGTTTGGAATTTAACTCACAACCTGCTTCATCATAAGTCTAACATCTTAAACACTAAGCTACCAAAGAAGCTTGGGCCAATATTTTGGCATATTCAAATCCCAGCCACACCAAGCTGCCACTCCTGGGCTCCTGAGCAAAGCCTTTATCCTCAGAGCTGCTCAGTTGTATTGATATGATAAATGCGAGTTTAGCTGGATAACGCGTCTGCGAAATGCCATAAATGTAAATATATAATCTTGATATTAAACCAGATATACCAGAACCACATTCAGTACAACTTTTTTTCAAATCACATGTACATGTACAGCACAGTAAAATTATTTCTTTGCATATCCCAGTGATGTTAAGAAGATGTAGTCAGAGCCCAGGGTCAGCCATAATACAGTACCCCTGGAGCACAGAAGGTATTGCTCAAGAGCCCAAGAATGGCAGCTTGGTGATACTAAGGCTAGAAAACCCCATCCATTATATCAGTAAAACCATTGGGCTTTCACTTCCCCTAAAATCAATTACACATGTAATATTGTTCTTTTGTTCCTTTCCGTTCTTTTTGGGTTTTTTTTTTTTACAAGACTTTTAATTAGTTTTCTCTGTGGAATTAAAAATGATAAAACAATTTGACTAGCAGTGAATGGAATGTTATTATAGTTTAAAATGACTTTTTTATGTTCTTTTTATACCTCTGAACAAGTAGCTTTAATGTTTTTGATCATACTTCTGAATCAACCCTATCAACCATTCGTTGGCAAAACCCTAAATTACACCAGCTTTTGCAAATAGAGCTCCTGATCAATAAACCTGCTGTCATCTCTAAAAGCCCTGAAAAAGCCTCCACCTCCTTCAGGATGAATATAACCTCTTAGACTGTCAAGCACTCCATAAAGCGGGCAACTATTTGCAGCAAGAAAATCAATCACAGAGTGAATTGTGTGTAAACAAGCACTTGAGCTCAAGGTAATCATTTTGGCATCTTTTATTTGCATATGGACCAATAATACCGCTCGGATATTGTGTTCATTATGATACTTGAAAAGACTTTTTCTTTTGAAGCAAAAAACCCCTCTCCTAACGAACTTGCTTATTGAGCTTTATTCATTGTATGGACAAAGGCTTTTTGAACACCCGAGCATAAGAATTGTATGTGGTTCATGAACATCCCATTCCCATGTAATGTTAAAATAAGCTTCATTCTTCTGGGAAGTTCTGAGAAGATGTTAAACTTAGGTTTTTGAGTGTGCTTGTGGAGATTTGTATGCATTCAGCCACAAAGGTATTACTAAAGTCAGGTAAAGATGTGGGTGAGGTGAGGAGGCGCATGGGGTGCAGTCAACCTTCCAAAGGTATTCAATAAGTTTTCAGGTGAGTGTTGTATACCAGCTCACTCAAGATCTTCCACTTTGAACCCAAGTAATCAATATCTCAATAGAGCTGGCTTTGTGAACAGGGGCATAATCATGCAGGAACAGGTTTGGGTCTTGTACTTCAAGTTAGGGAAATGTTTTATTCTACTGCACCCAAAGACGTCCTACACAATTATTTGCCCCCAACTATGTGTTAACAATTTACATTTAATGCATTTGAGCAACTTAAAATAATAATTTATACAACTAAAAAGTGGATACTTAAATAACCACTCTTTAGAAACATGGTGAGCAGAAAAGCATCTTAAACCTAACCCAGATGGGTTACAACAGCAGGACATCGCACTGGGTCCCGATCCTGTAAGGCAAAACAAAATTCTATGGAGAAAGATGGATCACCAACCTGGACAGATGATTTGAAAATGAACTAGTGTATCTCATTTTTGCTGAGACATAAAGATGGTTTCGTCAGAATTTTGGTGCCAGCTGCATGAATTCATGGATCTATTTGCTTTCGGTGAACAGACTTGTGGAGGTGGTGTATTGGTGTGAGGAGTAATTTCTTGGCACTTTTTAATACCAACCAAACATTGTTTGAATAACGCAATCAGGGAATGGAGTGTTGTTTTAACTATATCTTTTAACCTTACAGTTATCTTCATACTGGCCACCATGTCACAAATGACAAATCGTTTCAAACTGGTTTGGTCTCCCAAATTTCCAGAGTCTAATACTATCCGAATTAATGACATCTAGTATAATCAGATCTAATATTCTACATTTAAGATTGCAAGTACTATAACATTATTCTAATTGTAAGTATATTTCTGGACAAACATATTTTCTAGTCAAACTTTACTAAACTGTGCTTTCTTTCAGCTTCTCCCGTTAGGGGTCGCCACAGCGGATCATCCGCATGTTTGATTTGGCACATGTTTTTACGCTGGATGCCCCACCTAACGCAACCCTCCCCATTTATCCGGGCTTGGGACCGGCACTAAGGAAGCGCCGCATCCTAATCACTAGACCACCAGGGACCCCTACTAAACTGTGCTATTTTCTAAAAAATAAGTAGATCCCATTGGCAAAATTGTCTGCCAATAAACCAAGACTATTTCGAACTTGGAATTTAAACACGTGTCTAGATCTGTAACAGGAAATATTACATGCATTCGACTATGATGAAGAGATTTTCATTTGCTACGATTACTTTTTTTTAGTGTGATGAATTTAAGATGTGGTACAATTAGAGGATTGCTGGGTGAATGTGCTTCTGACAAATCCACAGCAATTACTGAATAATCCATCATGTCCAACACAAGAACTATGGTTGTTCTGAGAGCACAGAGGGGTCCTACCATCCTATATTAGCATGGTGTTCTTAAAAAAGTGGCTGCTAAGTGTATACCAGCATCTATATTAATTTAATTTGTTTAAATAGTCCCTCAGTATGAGACCTACTGTATTACTAATAAAGTATTAGACATGATTTCCGGAAAACACTGGATAGAGTTTTTTTCTCTCCCTGTGTCCTTGAAAACTCCTTTAGAAGCACTTACATACCTCCTAACATGACTCATGAGAGGACAACTGGTGAACACAGGGAGCACTTAGGTGTTCAGGATAAATGACTGCTACCATGTTCACTACAATACCACTGGCTTGCCCTTGACAGGAACTGATGCAGGATAAGATTTCAGAACAAAGGAGCAACCATAACCCAGCTCCTTGTACATTGACCAGTTCTGACCTTAATTATGTAATTAGACCTCATAGAAAATTAACAGGAAACCTGGAAACACAAAGTGTCTGTGAAAAAAGAAAAGCATAGTGAATATATTAATTATTAACATTCATTCATTTTGCAATGATCGCACAGAAGGAAAAAGTAATGCACCATATTTCTAATAACCAATTCAAGCATTTTCCAATTGCTTTCAAATGTCTCACAGCTCATTGTCAACCTTGATTACCAGACTCACATTCTAGCTGTCAATAAAAGTAGCTTGAGGTGTGATAGATGAAAATCTCCCTGACAAATTGTACCTCCCTGAGGCACAGTGTGACAACAGAGTCATAGTGTGGAAAGACCTTGTTAATTCCGATGGTATTTAGACTTTTTTTAGTCAGGTAAATCGTGATGTAGTAGCTCGAGAACTTGGAACACCTTCTACAGTAGAGTGATGGACAAAATATCGCAATATGCCTGATATTTCTAATCATTTATCAAATGGATTGTAAAAAATTGTTGGAAAGCGTGGTGTCTATGAAAATGAATGTTTCCCCTAATAAAGAATTTCATGAGATCATCTACACTTACATACAAGGAGACCTACTAATGCGAAACATTATTGAACGGATTCATCATTTCACATCCATGACTGGAAAGAAGGTAATTAAAAACTAATTTGGATAAATTGTATTTAATTAATTAATAATTTGTATTTTAGTAATTAATATTAAAATTCATTTAGATTCTTTGTTATGTATGAGCTATGACCAAGGTTGCCAA
Source organism: Silurus meridionalis (assembly GCF_014805685.1). Lineage (NCBI taxonomy): Eukaryota > Metazoa > Chordata > Actinopteri > Siluriformes > Siluridae > Silurus > Silurus meridionalis. The sequence continues at coordinate 20,929,346 of NC_060893.1, read as the reverse complement.
ATCTATGCAATTTACAGTAATTGACTAGCAGTGTTTAAATAATTATTTTCCCCATTCTATCCAATTATAAATTAAAAAATTGATTGACTTTAGAAAGCTGATTCTAATAGTTCCAGGCACTGTTTGACTGTAGTCATTTTCATACACTCCCCGAATGCAGTAATTCTAGAACATATAGCTTGTACAAAATTATACAGGTGAATTATAGGAATATATATATATATATATATATATATATATATATATATATATATATATATATATATATAGACATAAATTGTGTGTGTGAATTTTTTTCCATTTGTGTTATGTTTCTACAAATAATTTAACTGTTGTTGGATATTTCTTATTTTAACATTTTCTTTATCAAGTTCTTTAGCTCAGTGGTAAGGCATCAGACTTTGGGTCAGAAGGTCATGAGTTCAAATCTGTTGTGAAAATAACTAACATCTGCTCAGTTGTAGGTTGCTGTGGATCTACCAAATGCTTTAAATATAAATTCATATGTACTCTATCCCATTTATCAAAATCATAATATTTACCATATTTGCTGTACCTGTAACTGTATGTTAGTATGGTTACATTCTGTATACATTCATGTCTGTAGGACATTCATTTAGACAGAATTTAAACTATCATGCAAACTATGCATGTGTTAGTTTGGAACGCACACTTCTAGCCTGTCAGATTACAGATTATGGTGTTACTGGAATTTTAACCTTTGTACAACAGTTAATTAAAGTACAGTAAGAAGTCTAGAATGCTGCCTGAATAGTGATTTAGGAACACTACCTGACTGTGATATTTCCAGAACAGTGACTAATAGCAGTTCTGGAAATTTGAGAAAAATCTTTCCACTCAGCACTTCAGTGTAAACATCAAAATGAATCATTTCTTGTTGCTTCAGTACATCTTAGTAAACCTGACAACATCTGTCCATTAGTCATCTTAGTTAATTTATTTATTTTTTACTGCTCTTTCAATAACTTCAAAAAAATAAAAATTAACCGGCATAAACAGACTGTTCGGCCAAAGTCCTGAAAATAATTAAATACATAACAGGAGTAGAACAGGAAGTGAGAGCAGAGTAATAGACTCCTGTATTGACTGGGAGAGGTAATAAATAAAAAGAGTTTTGGTGTATCATCAAGGTGCCAGAACAGAGAAGAGTCTTGAGGCTCTTTTTTGTGCACTGAGAGATGTTGGGACCAGTCGCGCAGTGGTTGAGAATCAGAGGTAGCAAGGTGCAGTGCATGGTAGAAGAGTGCAGGTGCATTTTTAGATTAGAAGGCAAGCATCATTGTATAAAATCTGATGCAGGAGCAACAGGGAGGCAATGAAGGGAGCGAAGGAAGGTTGAATCAGATGCAGGGTTTGAAAGTTGCTCAGAGGCAGACTTGCCAGAAGTGAGTTGCACTAGTCCAGTCTTAAGATGACAATAGACTGAATAAGCACCTAAATGGCTTGTGTGGATTGAAATGTAAAAACCTAAGATGTTGCACAGGAAATATTTATGAGCAAAAAAGCAGTTGATCGTCCATGCCCAAGGTTGCAAGCCATTACCAAAAGTAAGATCAGAATTGTTCAAGAAGAATTTTGTAATTTAAACAGGGCAGTCAATTATATAAGTGGTAGCTCAGTGGTTAAGAAATTAGTCTTTGGATCAGAAAGTATTGAGTTCAAACCCAGAACCCCTAAGCTGCCATAATTGAGCAAGGCTGTAAACTCTGAACTGCATAGTTGTAAGTTGCTCTGTGTGAGGGTTTCTGCCAAATGTCATAAATGTTAAGCTTGTTCCCCAAAAACCATAACACCGTAACAAGCACTTATAATGCTAAATGTACATAAACTGATCAGGCATAACATTATGACAACCTGCCTAATATTGACCGGCTTACGTCTTCGCAGCCCCAAATGCAACAAACTGCGATGCACTGTGTATTCTGACACTATTCTATCAGATCCAGCATTAACTTCTTCAGCAATATGAGCTACAGAAGCTTGTCTGTTGGTGTCGGACCACATGGGCAAGCCTTCGCTCCCCACATGCATTAATGAGCCACTGTTGCTTTCTTGGAACACTTTTGATAGATACTGACCATTGCAGACCGTGAACATCCCACAAGAGCTGCAGTTTTGGAGACACTTTGATCCAGTCATCTAGACATCACAATTTGGCACTTGTCAAACTCGCTTAAATCCTTACATTTGCCCATTTTTCCTGCTTACAACACATCAACTTTAAGGGACAAAATGTTCAATTGCTGCCTAATATATACCACGCACTAAAAGGTGCCATGATAAAGAGTGTTATTCACTTCACGGGTCATAATGTTATAATTTCACAATGTTATGCCCAATTGGAGTATATGCTGACAGAAATGTGGAAAACAATGCTTCATCTTATTATTCGAGTTAAAACACTATTTCACCTGGTTGTCAATTCTATTTTAAATGCTAAAATATGATTTTTATGGTACAAAATATTAAAAACCTGAGACCTGAGATAGATAGGACAGTTCACTGAGACATCCAATTAAATCACAGTCCCAATATTCTGCATTTGTGTTCTGTGAAAAGATCATTAGTTAGGCCAAAAAAGGACTAAGTTTTTTGAGAAAAGTTGGGGCCTTGATTGGTTTTTTAGAACTTATATAATTACAAAATGACAAGCAGTTTATTTCAGTCACTCACACAACTCGCACAAATTCAAACCCACATGAAAATAGGTTCACATCATTATCAAGCAATTTGCAACTTGGAATAAGCTTGAAAATTGATATTGCTTATTGGGTTAGCGGCGTTATCTAGAACTCTATTTTCAGCATGGATTCAATGATTTGGTTGATTGCGGCCTAAAAGGGAAAATAAACGCTTACTTCGATTCCCATCCTTGTGAACACGAGAACCGATTTGCCGTCTGTACTTTAAGATATTACACCTTTTTTTAGAAGTAAGGTGAGAGTTCGCCATTCAGGGCAAGGTTTGGTGAAAATAGAATTGTGTCTCACTTATGTGTGAATGTTGGGGTTCAATCCATTTAGCATTTACAATATGGTAATTTTTCATTATATGAAAGTCATGTTTTGACTGTGGAAAGCGGTGGCTCAATTGATAACTTACATAACAGAAGGTTATGTAAGGTTAAGGGTACAAGCTTCCATATAACCAATCAGACAGTAATTTCTCTGCTAATTATCTGCTCCAGGGGTGTATATCTCTGACTCTGACTTCATTTTACAATATATATATATAAAACTATTAAATTGTTTCTTCTAAATATGCTAAAGAATTTAAATGCTTTTGGAGGCCAATCTTTGAACAAGACGTTATTAATAAATTAGTTTCACAAAAGTTTTTTCCCATGGACAAAACATTTGAAGGGACAAAATCTGACAACCTTAGAGGGGTTACCCAGCTGCAGGTAAAGTAATAGTATACCCTCGAAAATTAACCCAACTATGAATATCTGTACACTTACATTGTTTCTCATAATGCCACAAATTACAACATTCTACCTCATGCCTTTTTGCACTGTTATGGCTACTGGTCATCATATAAACACAAACCTCATTTCAGATAATGTTTTTTTGTGTTTAATATCACATTTGCACTTTGTATTCTTTGTAATATACACTGACAAGGCATAACATTATGTCCTTATAATTGAATTACACTGATCATCACTTAATCATGGCGCCTGTTATTGGGTGGGATATATTAGGCAGCAAGTAAACATTTTGTCCTCGAAGTAGATGTTTTAAAAAGGCCAACCTGTAATGTCAAGAGCATCTCCAAAACTGCAGCTCTTGTGGAATGTTCCTAGTCTGCGGTGGTCAGTCAAAAGGACCCTATTTATCGACAAGGTCATGGGTGGCCGAGGCTCATTGACGCACGTGGAGAGCGAAAGCTGACCTGTGTGGCCCTATCCAACATGCTGCAGCTGAAATTGCTGAGAAAGTTAATGCCATAATGCTTGATGGGTCAGGACAGTTTGGGCAACAAAAGTGGGACAAACAATATTAGGAAGGTGGTCTTAATGTTATGCCTGATTGTTTTATATTGCACCTTGTATATATATATATATATATATATATATATATATATATATATATATATATATATATATATATATATATAAAAACCATTTCAGTGGCCCTGTACTTGTACTGGGCACAATGACAATGTTTACTTTAATCTAATCTAATCTAATCTAATCTGTTTAACATTCAGAATTTATTTATGTATTGACATATAATTTGGAATCTGGGCCAACCCTCACAACACTAGTTAAGTTTAGCTAGATGCTAGTTGCTAGTTAGTTACTTTGAAACTTAAAGTATGGCTCCACAGGACATAGCAGTGGGGGGTAAGGAAGAAGCTCAAATCATGCAGCTGAATTTGGGATCAGTTGCAGAAGTAAAATGTCAATCAGAGGCAGACCTTCCAGAAGCGAGTTGCATTAGATCAGTTTTGAAATGACAATGGGCTGAATTAACACCTGAGTGACCTTTGTGGATTGAAATCTTTTTGATGTCATAAAGGAGAAATTAACACGAGCGTGTAAGATTAGTAATGTAAAAGAAAAAAGGACAGTTGTTTACCCATTTCTCATGGTTGCAGACAGTGACTAAAGGTAAGATCAGAGATTTGGCTAAACAGCTGAACACTTGTGCAAGATCCAGAACTTTCTGAGTAAACTGATTGGTAAATAATTTTTTTTCTTAATTTAATTCGCCATTTGGTGTTTTTTTTCTCCAGTTCTGAGAACATAGAGGTAAAGCATTCTTTGCTAAATATTGCTAAAACTGTTACCACCCGCAAGGTAAAAATATCTTCCGAAAAAAACTGGCATTTTGTCTGTTGTGCTGTATTTGGGTAAGAATGAGATGTCTCATCCAGGGGAAATGAGCTATGAGTTCATGCAGTAGATAATATAATCTTTGTTACATTATTTCTAAAAAAGCATCAAAAACATTTTTTGTTATCAAGCCTAATTCTATTTTTTTTTACCAAAATACATAGCCAAAAATACGTTTTTTATTTTAGATTACATAACCAGTCACATAAAACACACACACACACACACACACACACACACACACACACACACACACACACACACACACACACAGTTTCATGCCACTCGAGATTCTGGACTAAAGGTACAACTTGTACGGAATGACAGAAAATAGAACCTCCATCAACTCAATGCTTTAAAGCCAGAGTACACTCATATATCCATGTTCACACCCTCCCTTCTTTCCTAATGAGGGACTGAAAGAAGAAGAGATGGACCGAATAGTGCACCATTAAATGGGAGCTTGCTGTTGTTTGTTCTCCTGGTGATAATTGACTCCCATAGTGTGAAGTCGGAAATACAGCGAGATGCTCAGAGAATGGTGCACTTTTATTTATTACCGGGTGACACTTTCACAGCCATCATTGTGTACCTTTCAGGCCACTTCATGCTATACAATAGAGAAAGAAAGAATAATTTATTGGATTTAATAAAGATAGGTTTATATTGACAACCACAATCAGCACCACGATCAGTCCGTTATTAACATACATACAAAGATTTACCGTCATAAAAATCACTAGTGGATAAAATACACCAATTGTGTATTAAAAATATTAATTCCCTGCTTGAATATGATTCTAGTGTCTGTCAAATGTACATTTTCCAGGGATATGTGGTTTTTTCACAACTGTATCAATGCTGTAGCATAAAAGTTTTCCCTCACTTGAACTAGGAGACCCAAACCTGTTCCAGCCTGACAATGCCACTATACACAAAGCAGCTTCATGAAGATATACGTTACATGGGCTGTAGTGGAAGATCTTGAGTGGATATCGCTTGGCCGACAGAGCAGCAGAAACAGTGCCCGTCCAGCAAACTTGACAAGCGCTTTCTGCAACGGACCTCACTACCACCACGCCGGGGGCTTGCACTACTCATAGAATCCGGGTCCCACAGCCAGTGCTTCATGGTTCCCAAGAAGGATGGGGCTATATTAAATCTGTGTCAGCTTGACCGCTCACTAATAAGACTCAGGTTTGAGATGCCAACCCTGAAGCAGTCATGTCTCAAATAGAGTCCGAGGACTGGTTTATTATGAACAGACCTCATGGACGTGTACTCTTAGGAAGTCCCTGAGGTTTGCTTTTTGTCCTGATGTCAGGACTAACTGGGGATTTTACCAGTAAGGGCGTTGTACACTGCTGTTTATGGTGCCCACCCAGCCCTGTTGCCCTCAGGAAGACGGCAAAATGCTGCCACATATGAGCTTCAGGGCACAGCTTCCTCCAGCGAGCTTTCTTCCAACGAGGGCTTGTTGCTTCTCACAACTCTGCTGGAGCAGCTAATCTAGAAGCACCAGATCTGACCAGACTGATTCCTTATATTTAAAAAAAATGTCTACCCCACTCGGTAATAAAGAATGTGAGTGCGGCACCAACACCCCGACTCTCGGGGGACTCCACTTTTAAACTAAGTCAATGAAGTGACACTAGCTCGATCAGAGTGGTTGGCATTCCGGCATTAAGGTGCCATTCTCACACACATGAAGGAATGGGGGTTAAGACAGAGCGCCAGAGAAAGTGTGTATACTCTTTCTAGTGACACGTTTCTTCGCAGTTCCCATAGGCTGACACCTCCGGTGCGACCTAGAGTGCCTTTGTGGTACTTAGTCGCTGTTTGGAGGCCCTGTCTGTGCCTCCCTTTGAGGTGCCCTTAAGGTTCCTCACAGTTAAGACTGTGTTTTTGCCAGCCATCTTCTCTCTTCAGAGAGTAGGGGACCTAGTAGCTGTGTCCAGTGCACTAGACACATACGCACTAGACACATACGTACACAGAACAAAGCCTTGGAGAAGTTGTTCTGCTACAGCCCCCATAGAAAGAGCCTCCCTGCAAACAAGGAGGCCCTCAGCAGGTTGATTGTGGAGGTTATTTCCAGGTCAGAGCTCTACTTGAAGTGTGGAAGCCTTTGAGGCCCCTGAGCTTTGCTCCATGACATCTGAAACACTGTGCACTGTCTGACCTTCATCAAGTTTGGCCTTGACCTTAGTGCCACTCCTGGCCCATCGTACTTTGACCTAGTTCTTCACTTCCACACTAGGCAGGCAATGGTCAGTATGGCAGTATTGGACACTCGTTCCCAAAATCGTTGTTGACGCAGCTTGAGTTCCTGAAATGAAACGTCTCTAGGTTACGTATGTAACCCTGGTTTCCTGAGGGAACGAGACGCTGCATCTCTAGGCCGCATTCCCTGCATTCCTGCAGTACTTCCTTCACTTTCTAAGCTAGTGCCGGCTAAGTCGCATGTGCTTTTTATAGCTTCCGGTAGATTCCATTGGACTGATTACATACGCGATTCAGAGCATGGACATTGCGGAAGTGTTCTCAAAGTGTTGTTGACGCATTGTCTCATTCTCTCAGGGAATCAGGGTTACATACATAACCTATAGAAAGTCTCACCACAGTCCTATAAACTTTTCCTTTCACTCTTGCAGATACCCTTCGATCACAAATCATTCCTTTCACTCTTCTCCACCCATTTCACTCTGCATGCACTCTTTTCTTCACTTCTGTAACAAACTCTCCATTGCTTTACACTGTTAAAGCCAACCACAAAAAAGTGGTAAACATTTATTTACATCCAGACTTTTGGCCAAGATCTTGCATTAAGGACATTTCACAGACTCTGTAAAATCTTCTCCAACATTTTTCAGAGATTTTTAATCAGGTTAAGGAGTCTGTATTTATTTTAGTGCTATATAATATTGCTGAGCCCAGACCTGACCAATTTTAGCATCACCAGACCATAACACTGCTTCATGAAGCTTGTACAGTAGGGACTATATGCATAGCAGGTTTATTGCTTCATGAGGTTTAGTGTAACTCTGGACTCATTAGGCTACGTCACTTTATCCATTGCTCCACAGACCAATCTTTATGCTCCCTACCAACCTGAAGTAAATTTTTTCCCAATTAGCCTCACTAAAAATGGCGTTCCTGTGTCTACACATAACTGTTAAGCTTTTGTCCTATTGTGCACATTAAAAACAGATATACGTTCACTTTTATCATTTTTTAATAATCAAAAGTTTTACTTCTGGATTTTAACAATTTGATTTTACCGAATGCTTCTCCTTCACCGAAAGTCCTATTAATCAACATTTTTTTTTCTAACCACACATATTCTGCAGAGTCAAGTTTACCAATAACTTTCCATCTATTAATTATGTGCTGGACATATAATCTCAGTGTCTTAGACTTCTGATCTGAATGTTGTGAGTTTAGCCTGAAAAGCTGAAAGTGGTAAGCTTAACAGAGCAGTGGTGGTTCAGTGGTTAAAGCTCTGGGTTACTGATCATAAGGTCAGAGATTCAAGCACAAGCATCAGCTAACTGCTACTGTTGGGCCGTTGAGCAAGGCACCCTATCTGCTCCAGGGGTGCTGTACCAAGTTCCTGACAAGCTGGGATATGCCAAAACCACAGAGGAATTGGAAACTCTGTGACTAAGGCACTGGTGGATTTACTTACTGATCAGAAGGTTGGTGGTTTGAGACCCAGTATCGCCAAGTTGCCCCTTATGTGAGACCAGTCTGAGCAAATCTTTGAGTGACAGAGGTGATGTTCGTAGGAACCCAGAGGGAGTAAAGAACATGTTCTGGTTCTGTGCGTAATATCCAGCACATATCACATGTGCATATGCACAGCTGTACACAAGGGATGCTGACAGATCCCTAATTCTAAAATTGCTTAGTCCATGGTCACACTTATTTACACAAAATAACTCATTTCATTTTCCATAGATGGTAAACACCTTCCCAAAAATTCTGCTGCAGATGGCAGAGAGATTCTGCAGCATTATACAGTAGTCACCATAGTGGCATCATTACATAAAATCAGGTGTGTGTGTGTGTGTGTGTGTGTGTGTGTGTGTGTGTGTGTGTGTGTTATGTACATGTGACAAGTAAAAGGCTTTGTATTTATTGATTTTATTTGATCCCAGCACCACTATGCTTTAACTGCCTGGCACTTGAGCAAGGCCTTAACCATCAGCTGCTCAACTATATGAATAAGATAGATAGAAGTAAGTTGCTGTGGATAAGAGCATCTGCTAAATGCCATACAGTAAATGTAAATGAACCCACATTACTGTAGTATGGATCTGAGCATAAACTCTTAGGCATAAGTGTCCAAACAGCAGCCTTATATTTGTTCAAGAAGTGTATTCTGATAAACTTTTACAAATGAACAACTAAATAGATTGGGCTTTCCAATCAAGTAGTGACCCGATAATTTAACATATGGTATTATCCATAATTAATTACATTTCTACTAAGAGTGTGGTAAAGTATTTTTTTGCTAGCTGCTGGATATCACTATAAAAATCTGCTACTCCCAGATTTTTTATTAAGACTCTTGAAGAGTTGAAGAAGTGGAACTGAATTATTACTTCATTTGCATTGATTCATTTTGGGAAACCTTATATCAGAAAGACTGTACAGTTAGAACAAAAAGTTGAAAGTTACGGTTTTTGGTAATAGGCCACACTCTCTATGTGCAAAGGTTTGCAGGATGGTTATAGGGATCGAGAAGGAAACTGTGGCACATAACATCACGCAAGTCCCAAGATGCATAACAAAGAATCACTTAGAAGCACCGGCCATGAAAAACACCATCATGCACTACAGTTCTGTTTGTCCTTAACAAACCAAGACAAATATAGCACTTCTCAGTGAAGAGGAATCTCACATCACGTCATGAGAGAAAGCGTCTTATTGGTTTATACAATCATATCTAAAGTGCGTCATTCGCAGACTGCCACCTCAGGTACTGGCAGCTATTCAGAGCATTGAGATCGTGACCACCAATAGATTTCGCATAAACAAACCCAAACTGCGTGACACGGAAGTGCTGAATTTCCTCTGTGGTTTCCTTCCAGCTCCTATTTATGGCACACGAGTTGCTAGCTTGGTATTTATACACACACTAAATGATAGAGCCAAATACAGTATCTGGAAAATTATTAGAAACAGAAAGCAGCACCTCAGAAACACAGATCCAAGGGTGTGGAATATTAGGGCCACTCAGTGTGTGGGTCGTTCACACACCTTCTCCTAAGTTATACTGTACATACACATACAGAAATACACAATCGCTTAAAACACAATGTCACAGTCCCCAGTGTCGAAAAGTCTCTGGCACCCTGTAATAACTTGCACACCTTCAGATAGCGCCATTGTCCTGAGCTAAAGATAAAGGTGTTGTATTTTGTTTGGTCGCCTTAAAGTTTGAAAGTGTGAATATAGCTTAGACATGGGCAACGTTTATTTTTGCAATCACACACATACTGTTATGCCCTGCATTCATAAAATATGATTGAATGAATGAATGCATGGACAAAGAAATTAAAGAATGAAAGAATGAAGGAGTTAATAAATAAAAAAAAAAATGAAAAAGAAATAAAGAAAGGAAGGAAAGATTGTGTGAATGAATACATTTGTGAATGAATAGACAGTGCCATGAATTGCAAATAGAAATAAAGAAAGAAAATAATGAAAAAATGATTAAATAAATATGTAAGTGTTTACATGAAGGTCTAAAATAAAAAAACAAGTAAATCTTCTCCTCCTTCTTCTTTTTCTTCTTTTTCTTCTTCCTCTTCTTCTTCTTCTTTCGGCTTCTCCCATCAGGGGTCACCACAGCTGATCATCCGTCTTCATACCTCTTCTACGTCTTTTACATCTGCCTCTTTTAAACCAAGAATGAACAAGTAAATAAATGTGTACATATGCTAATAAATGAATTATTTTATGAATTATTAAATAAATAAATTAATGAATGAATAAAAAGATGTAGACCTGACAATTTATGAATGATTAAACAAATTAATGAAAAGTGTAAATATGTTCATTTATGAATCAATAAACAAACAAATACAAATGTGTAAATATGGTAATTTATTAATAAATTAATGGATGGTTGTATCAGATATTTCAGGTTGCCAGTTAATAAATATTTCTTTGTTATCTCCAGTGGTAGAGTGTTTTTTGGTTGACATTAAGTATTCTTAGTTGAGGACAAATATTTACCCCCAAACAAATCCAAACCAAGGTTCATGATGGCTGAGGAACAAACATAGTTGAATATTACCTCAACATGGCATCTTCCAAGTCACATACTACATTCCAAACCTATTAAATAAAAACATAACAAATCCACTCATTTGATGAGGAATTTAATAAAAGACTGAACAAAAACAAAGAATTTCTCACTTGTGAAGAATCCCATATCGCCTTGTGAGAGAAAGCACCTTATTTAAAAATGCACTGATATCTGAAGTGCGTCATTAGCAGACTGGCACTTTAGGTACTGCCAGCTATTCTGAGCGCACGAGGTTCTGCCAGCTGGTCACAGAAAAAAGAACACAGCAGCACATTAACACTAAATACTTGCTGGTTGGTTAGTATACAGTTGATTCTCGCCTGTATGTCACTGACCAAGGAAAACAGAAAACCTGGACTTATATATAGTGTCTTCTCATTTGAATAAAGCTATGGATTAATTTTGCAGATAAATTTTGCAGTCTTGATATTTTACCATTAACATAAAGCATTGTAGAAAGTGCCTAATGCATGCAATTTTTGGGTAGCTGTGAACATCTTTCTCTCCTCATCCATCTCTCCTCAACTTTTGCTAAACTGACTCATTCATGTAGGTTTCTCTTTTACAGCACCAGGAGGCTCCAATCATTTACTTCCACTGAGACTATTCAGATATTTCACAAATGATGGCCAGCTTTGGTCAAGTATTTTGAAATCTGTTGTGGTAGACACCAGGTTTCTGGTGCTCTACATTATGCTTTTGGCATTTTACATTATGTAATTTGCCTAGTACTGACTATATACAGATGGTTCCCAAGTTACAATAGTTCGACTAACAGTTTTTCAATCTTATGATGGTGTTTCATGTGCAGGCAAATGTAGTTCATCCGCCCTCCACTCGTGAACTGGTACTCATCCATGTGCTCACTGCTATATATATATATATATATATATATATATATATATATATATATATATATATATATATATATAGATATATAGATATATATATAGATATAGATATAGATATAGATATAGATATACATACACCGATCCAACATAACTTTATGACCACCTGCTGAACACTGTGTTGGTCCTGTTTTGCTGCCAAAACAGTCATGACCTGTCGAACATTAACAGCTTTTAACCTTTTCAGCAATTTGAACTACAGGAGCTCATTTGTTGGATCGGACAACACGGGCATAAATGAGCCTTGGCTGTCCATGACCCTGTCAGTGGTTTACCACTGTTCCTTCCTTAGACCTTTTGATAGATACTGACCACTGCAGACTGGGAAAATCCCACAAGAGTACTGTAAATTGCTTTTTTTCCATTTGTCAAATTAAAAACATATATATAAAGTATATGTAAACAGGGGACTTCCTGTACCCTTACAGTAACTTTACATAGGGTTAAATCTGAATTTATGAGGTACTCGTTTCGTATGTGCCACAAATATGAAACAAGTGTCAAGATAAAAATATTTTTTACTGTTTGAGGGATCACAGTTTTTCAAGGACCATGGTCTCTGTTATGAAGGACCTACCCTCATGGCCAAGTCTGTTGCTAGCAGATGTTTAAGGCAGAAATGGGATCACAAAATAAAATCTGTACACTGTAACTGCTCAAGAGGCAAGTGTGAGGCCATGCTTTAACCATGCAGTTTGTGAAGATGTGTCAAGATTAGACAGTATTTATATTAGTCTCAAATGTATTTGCTAATCTACTTTTTATACATTTGTTGATTAGATACATGGAGATGAAGTTGAAGTTTAATATCCAAAGCTCACCTTTTCCTTATCAGTTTAATAACTCATACCTCTTTTGACTTCATGTACATACAACATGCTGTTGTTATTGTTTGTGGTGTCATTCACTTAAGTGTAAAATCCCTACGTGCAATTCAGCACCATTTGCTTGGGAGCCCAGACGGTGTGTGACGAAGACCCGTCGCCGGCCGGGATGCATGCGGTGATTTCACATCAACATGACGAAGCCGAGATTAAATTAGCGCCCTGCCAACGCAGAGATGCCACCTCGCTTGTCAGTTGATCATAACATCCCACATAAACTCTCTCGATTTTATGTCTGTGAGGGGAATGACACATGCTGGAAAAGGAGAGCAGAATGGGATGAACAGGCAAGGGTGGGATGGGATGGGACAAGGGCCAGTATAGGGGCAGGGAGGATGCAAAAGTGTCATATTAGCTGGGTTTCATCCGAGTGAAATTTTTTTTTCTTCTTTCATACCATTGTAGACAATGGAATCGGTATTAGAAATAATTGACCCACTAACCCTTTTTGTGGAGACATAATCAACTGATAAATGAATTAGCGTTAGGATTAAAGTTGCAGTTATGGTTTACAAATAAAGTCAATGTTTATGTTTAGAGTTAAGGTCAGGGTTTATGGTTAACATTGGGCTAGGGTTTAGGATCAAGTTTCAGGTTTAGGACTTAGGATCAGGGTTTAGTGTCTAGGCTGAGAATCAAGGTTTAGGATTAGCGTCAGGTTAAGGGATAGGTTTTATGTTAGGGCTTAGGTTTTAGGGCTGGAGGAATAGGGTTAGGGTTCAGGGTTAGGATCAGATTAGGTGTTAGGATTTAAGATTAGTGTATATGGTTAGGGACATGGATCAGAATTAGGTTTTAGGATCAGGTTTAGGGTTTGGGTGCTTGTAGAAAAATTATAACTAAAAGAAACATACATTTTTGTATGCACTTCTTGACATGACTTGACATTTTGCGTCATGTAATATTGCATTGTTGCAATTGCAACTTTATGGTTTAATATCTCTAATGGTAAAAGTGTTTATTTAAATTAGGATAAAAATCTATTTTAATGATCATTTGAGAGTTGAAATCCACACAATCTGCTACACACATCATGAACTTCCTATGGCTCTGGAAGGAGGTGGTGAGAAATGTAGATGTAGCACATTAAAATGCCATTTTCTGGAAATGTTATAGACCCAATATCAACTCAGTGACATAATGCAGACTCCGAGAATACAAAAGTACATAAACCAGCACACAGTGTTATCCCAAAACACATTCAAATTACAGTTAATCTATCAGATTTTCTCAGAACTCTGAATGACCACAACTGTTCCTCGCCAGTTTTTCTCTCAGAAGTACTTTCATTTGTCTACAACTGCAATTTGTACTTCAACCTTGGTCTTCCTCATGAACGTTAGTTGTTTACTAGATGACAGAAGGTACATTTTAATGCCTACAAAAGCTCAGAGATCACGAGCTGGACAATGATTATCTTTAAATCAACTCCACCAAATTACATTGAAGTTGCATGCTGACATGAAAGTCACAGAACAAAATGGAAAGGCTGCTATTAATATGACCTAAGTATTACCGAGCATTGTATCTCTGAGAAGGAGATAGAGAGAGGAAGAATAGGGGTGGGGGGGAGACAGAGATTATTATTTCCCTTTGTGCCGTTTCAATCACAGGTCTTGTTTTTTTTTGATAAAGGTGTTAATAAAATCACGCCTACAATATCATTTCTTTTTTATTCATCTCTCCATCTCTTGCGTGACATGGGTTGTTTGTTAAGATGCCCACATATTTTTTACTAATGTATATTAATGGTCGGATGATTCATTTGCTCGTAGTGGTGGCAACCCGGGAAGGTGAAGCACGATGTTTAATGATTTTCTCTGCCCATGTGAAAACGCATTCTAGCAACTAGTAACTTAATAAAAGGATTCATTTGGAATTTATCAGTGAGATTGACCAAAAACTTGCACGTCACACAGGAATGTCAACTGCATTTATGAAATGGTACCAGCACAGGGCAGAACAAGTGCTACCATCTTTGCTAGTGGTAGCTATAAAAAGACACAAGTGAAAATGTATCACAATTATGACTTTGTATCTCTTCATAATAAATTCTAAAAAGAAAAAGCTATTGAGAGGGAATAACGCATTGAATTATAGATGGCTTGATGTGCATATAATAAAGAGGCATAGATTCCCTCGATTACTTGCAATCTATGGGCCTTTTTGGAGAGCACCAACAGAGCTCTGTTGTTTCTAGTTGTTAGTTTTTGGGAATAAACTTGGAATTGTTTCAGGGTCTTAACTTTTACTGTTTGGGATATGGAAGTGGTCTTGATTAGTCCATAGGACATTGCTAGATACTCATATGGACATTAAATGATTATGAGGCATCCGTGCATTCATTCCCCTTTGAAAGAGGATTAAATTGCACTCACTTTTCATATCCAATTCGGTGAAGTACTTCCAATGGTTCTAATGGCAATGGACAACAATGATTGATTAAGATGTGTGTTTATTAATGGAGAAGTCCCATACAATGAGAGAAACAGAGAGGTAGCTGTATCAACTTTTTATGGCTTCAGTGGTATACTTGACTTTGAGGAAATATGTCACCTGAAAACTTTTTTTGGTGCCACCCTAAGATCCCTAAAGTAGCAGCTCTGCATATATTCCAGTGGCAGGCCATCAGGGCCAGCAAGGCCTTCTTTACTGGCCTAAACTCTATTAGAATCAATGACTTACTATCTAATGTATGTTTGTCCACAAATATGCATTAAATTATTCCCAATAATCTGCAACTGAACATTGGAGGTTTGATCCAATCAGATTTCATCTGTCACATCACATGTTGTCAGGGTCAAAGGAATCTGCCATGAGGGCTTCAGAATCAACTGTGCAGGTGCCTGTAATGTATTGTACATGTTGCTTGAAACCTGCTGCTTTAACCAATCACACTTTAACTTGGCCACATCGGGGCCATCCAGCAAGCATACAATAACATTGACATTTTCACCTCCTTTGGTTAAATGGACATAGAGAGAGCACTAGTCAGAGCTCGCAACCCGCATCTGTAGCAAACTGCAAACTTAGATATATACGTGTGAATTTAATAACGAAAAATAATAAGAGATTGATTTGATTGCAGATACACTTATACGGAAATTTACAAGAGAGATTTTTATATAAAAGTTAAATATTTTAAAATAGTAACGCTTTTTTATCAACTGTTCATACTTTTCAAGTTTTCTTTTCAATTTGACTTAATCACCAGGAAAACAGTAATGAACAAATGCACAAAATGCACCTAAAACCAAATAATTTTATGAAGTTAACATTGATGCTTCTGCTAGAGATTATGTATGCGAACGATGCGGCTGTGGCTGCAGTGAAAGGAGTCTTGTTGAATTGTGTTCATTGGGTTTCTTGCTTTAATAATGCCATTCATTCTCAATGTATGAGATTCCTGTCTTTGATGCCGTGCTCTGTTATACTGCATTTCTCTATAATATTGATGGTTTCTACAAACATGCTGTCATAATGATGGTATAAAGAGATTGATTGATTCAGGTAGGACACCACTGAAGGTCCAGATGTGAAATGTATGGCCTGCAACTTATATATACACATATAATCTAACCATGCAATTTATGATAAGAAAAAACTGACTATTAGTACATATTGGGAAATACAATTATTATTCTATATAAAAATATAATTCATTTATATTTCTGATTATATCACTATTTGTCTCTCCTTATTAGCCTTTATAAATGGACTATTGGATGAAACTAGTGTGACTATATATAATTTCTGGGTTAAAAAAGAAGGAGAAAAACAAGCCCCTGCCTTGTTTTTATACAATTTGTCCTTGCCTATCCTATTAATTTAATCAAAGGTGCTGCAGCAAAGAGACTCTGCACAGACACACATCCTCTCCTCCAGCTGTGATTTGACTGCATTTATACTCTAAATAATATTACCTGATTTGCATCCACATTTAAAACATAATGGCCATCTAAGACAACCTTGTGTTGTTTTGTTGGATTATTTTGACTGCACTTCTTAGGACAGTGATTAATGCTGAATCAGCTCTTTTAAATAAAGCCCAAGCATCGCTAAACGCAAATCACACATTAACTAAGAGCGGCACGTTTATAGTTGCAACGTCAGCAGACGAGGAAAGCTGTAAAAACTGGATTATTAATATAAATTTTCTTCAGTCAATGGTCTAATTCTAGCCTCGTTGACGTAAAGCTGAAGAGGTTTGTCTTTAGCTCAACCCAGACTAAAAGCCTGGATTTGTGTTTGGTTAATAGGCACTAATGATGGAAGACTATGCTGAGGCTGGAAGTAAGATTTTTTTTTAAACAAAAAAGAGATGCTGACTCAGACACAGCTAAACCACAGCTCTCTGACAATCAGGTGCTAACTGTTCACAATGTCAATGTTGATCTCAATGCAGCATCAGAGCTGTGAGAGAATAAAGACACACTGACTCACGAATAGCCATCATACCTTTCCTGTTAGTCTTACTGTAGTTCATTCTCTTCAATGATCAATTGAATAATAGTGATAATTATAATATGATTCTAATTGGATTAATATTGAGAGAGTGGGACAATTTTGGTATGTTCTTAAAAACCTTTTGGGTATAATAGAGAACATGGGACAGACCCAGGACCTATTTGAAAAAATGTCAGTATTTGTGCACAGAAATGTCTAACTATACGTATTTGTTATAATAAATAATAATTAATAAAGAAATCTGTACTGATGAAAATCGGCCAGAGCTGCAAGACATACAAAAAGATTTGGAGAGCCAATGTAGTGAGAGCAACTGAAAAACTTTTAGGATGGTTTTAAACTGTCAATAATATCCACAGTCAACTACAATGGCTCATGACTATGGGTTGCATGAACAGTTTTGCATTTAAGTGCCTATCACTGATCAGTACACCTCAACAATGACGGAACTGTAATGAATAGACATTCAATGCTACCCAGATGCGAATGGGTTCCTTTTTAAATCTGGCTCTCTCAAGGTTTCTTCCTTGAGTTTTTCCTTGCCCCTGCCACCACTGGTAAACTATTCAATACTTCAGTCATTCACACTACATTCTCACCTCTGTGATCAGGCTCAGAACCTACATTGATCTTTTCAGGAGGAATTATGTTCTCTAAGCAATCAGAGCTCTGAATGGGCTTTCTGATAAGACATCATTTCTTTTATCTCCACCTCATGGATGCACAATCACATGCTGAGCTGCAACTGGATTATATAAAACATATAATTCACTACAAAAACACATTCATCCCAGAAACCTTAGAGATTATATCAGATGCAAAGATATTCATTGTTTTTTTTATTTTTTTATTTTTTTATTTGACATCAGTTTACACAGGCTAGAGCTGACATGGACAAGAAGAAAAATCACATTTTCATTTTGACCTGCTCTAATATTACAGCAGTTAATATTACAGCCGGCTTTCTCTGTGAAGACATCCACTACATCTTCTGCTCATGCTATGAAGGCTCTGATTACATGAAAGAAAGG
The DNA here is from genome assembly GCF_014805685.1 of Silurus meridionalis. NCBI lineage: Eukaryota > Metazoa > Chordata > Actinopteri > Siluriformes > Siluridae > Silurus > Silurus meridionalis. The sequence goes on along the minus strand of NC_060893.1, from coordinate 20,910,876 downwards.
GCAAAGAGGAGATTAATGCCTATTAATTTTCTCTAGTCATATTATGGATCCTTGAGCTTAAACTTGTGTACTCATAGTGATTTGACATGGAGATTAGAGCAGACCAGGGTCATTAAACATACACTTTCTTATGACTTTATTCATACTTCAGTTCCACTATTGAAATCATTTTGAAATGTCTTTTCAAAAAAGTTGTTGGGACTTCATTACTACTAATGTACCCAGGTTTGTTTCTCTGTTGAATAAGCCCCCAATTACATTGTGTTTACCTTTTCCATCTCACATGGTAAGCCCTCATTAGTTGGCTCTTTTGACCCTCCACCCTGCATATGTTGCCCCTGGCAAACCTACATTATACAGGCTCATTGTTCCTTTACTGTCCAGATAACATTTTACCTGCTCTGACCAAGGCCGTGCTGCCACAGGGAAGAATTCCTCTTTATGTCTGTTATTTCCAGTGTCATAATGTCGCCGGCCTTTGCACTTGTTTATCCTTTTGTCAGCATCATTTCTACACCTTTACCTCTCTCTTACTTTTATATTATTTTATAAACCCACCTTTACATTTTACCCTAATATCTGGATTGTGAAATCACACACACTCCACTGTAAGGCTCTTGTTTGCTTTGATTTCAGCTTTTCCTTGATCAGAGTCTGCTTATTTGAGTTGTGTATAAGTTTTAGTATATCTATTTCATATACTTAATACTTTATATAGACAAAATTATTGGGACATCTGACTTTTCCTGGTTCTTCCCCAAACTGTTACCACAAAGTTTGACGGCACTCAATTATATATATTATGTCTTTGGATGTGGTAACATTAAAATTTCCATTTGTTGATCTTTGAATGCAGAGATCCAAACCTGTTACAGCAGTTTAATACCTTAAATGAACACGAATCTCCAAAAGAATCTCCACACTCTAGTGGAACATCTCCAAAAAGATTGGAGGTTATTTTAACAAATATGGGTGGAAGTGTGGTATGGAATTTTCAGAAAGGCCAAGTGAATCTCATGGTCAGGTTTCTTTACATCTATATGTGGTTCTTTCCAGTTTGTCACAACAAACCTAAAAGCCCACAATAGCATATAAAATCTTTACTTGCTGTAATTTTATATTTTTTCTACACAGGAAAAAAAGGGACAGGTGGTAGCTTAGTAGTAGAGTATTGACTTTGGATAAGAAGGTTGTAAGTTCAACTCAACCACACCAAGCTGCCACTTCTGGGCCCCTGAGAAAGGCTCCTTAACCCCATAGCTGCTCAGCTATATGAATGGGATAAATGTAAGTTGCTCTTAAAAAGAGCATCTGCCAAATGCCATTTTCTTGACAGGGCTCTTTTGTATAAAGTGATAAGACATGGTTTGGCAAGACTGAAATGGAAAGATTCAGGGTTCCCGCTCCAAGCCATGATGTCATCCATATTGAACGCTATTGGGATAATTGGAATGCCAAATGTACACACCATCACAACCTCTTCAAAAGCTCACTAATGGCTGATCAAGCAAACAGCAGCATTCGAAAATGTAATGGAAAGTCTTCCCATAAAAAAGAAGGCTGGTTAGAACCTTGCCAAAACTAGAAACTGTAATGGCATGATCAGCATGGACATCTAAATATGATAGTCAGGTAAAATGTATCTATAATCTTTTGTTTTTGGGCAGTGAAAGTCTTAATTTATTAAAGCATTTTTTTGTTTCTCAAGTTTACTTTTCAGTGGGGTTTTTTTTTATTATACTTATCTATTTTTCTAGATTTCAGTGAGACTTCTATTAAGCAGTCTTGGCAATATTCCTTTTTTTACTCTGATCGTGATTCACAAAAAATGTGCATTAAATATATGTCATTTTGACTCAAATTGAACCTAACAAATTGCACCATCATTTCGTAATTTTAGTAGTTATTTAAAAGCCATTCAATTTTATAAAACATCCTCACAATATTCTTCAAAAGGTGTCTACATTGCAGTAAAGGCATCAACAACAGAAATGAACAAAACGCATTCTTAGCAATTAGTATTGCAGCATGATTCATTACTCCAATAAACAATAGTTCAAATTTTGTGAACCAGAATACTACAAAGATTGAGCATGCAAGCTTACAATGTGCTCAATAGACTAGCTTTTTTCCTCCCTATACACACCTAACTAGAAATACATCTCTACACATTGTTTTTTTGACTGATTCCAAAGTCCTTATAAATATGACATGCACTTTACATAGAAAAATTTGTATATTTCTCAGCCGGATTTCTGCATCATTTTCTGGATATTGCTGACATTATACAAACTTTGTGTTTCTCAAGTTGTTTGAGCGGCCAACCAGACAAGTCAGAGATGGCTGAAATAGACGATTCGAGATCAAGTAAACAAAGCCCTGTAATTTAGCAACCATAGATACAGGACATCCTTATGTAAGAACCTCAGCGTTCACAGGTATATAAAAGATGTAATGACAAAGAGGGCCTGTGATCCAGCTTTCTTCCTACAGAAAAGCACAGAAGGATGGCTATATATATTAGATTAGGTAAGATTGCTGTCATAATGCACCACTGCACTCATTTGACAGCACCAGGAGGGCTTTGTTGTGCCTTTAAATGTGTGTTTTCTGAAGGCACTAAAGTCCAAGAAAATCCATAGCAAATGTACAAAAAGAGAAGGAATAATTTATGCTTCCGCTTCTCGAGAAAGTGCCAAACCTCAGGCCTGAGATACCCTTTTTTGTGTTTTCCACCTTAGACAAGCAGAAACATCCTCAAGGTTCATGGTTTATCTTTTAATTGAGTTTTTGGGAAGAGAAAGTTCTTATTTTATTTGTTACAGGGTTGCTAAGGTACAACACAGTTTTCAACAGATAATGTGTCTTTTTCTACAGAGATGGATTTGTTTGCTTTGCTTGTTCAAATTGAATGGTAACATCAGCTGGGTTGTACGGTCTGCTTCAGACACTTTACAACCTATTTATTATTGTATAATTATCATTTAATCGCTAAATAAAGACAGATGGTGTTTTGTCCAGTATTGTTGAGCCCGTACCCCCTGTTGCCTCAGATTACTGTTCTTGGCTGAAACAAAATGGTTTTTTTTTTATTTGTACCCCATTTACCTCCACATGAAATACTTTTCTGCTCAGCACGGTTGTAAATAGTGTTTTTCTTTAAATTGCTAAAGACCTCCTGGCAGCTTAAACCAGTCAAACCATACTAATGTGAAGCTTCTAAGGCATTTCCACCATATTTTGTAAATCTATTGATTGTAGCGTATTTCACTATAGAGGTTGTCGTGCTGCCTAGTTAGAGAAAAAAAAGAATTGCGAGAATAAAAAACAGAATTGCGAGAAATAAAGTCAGAATTCGCAATTTTTATTTTATTTTACTTTTTTAAACAGGCTTTCATTTTTCCTACACTATTTGGTCTTGTGTGTTAATCATGAAATATTTGGATCATGAAAATTTCTTTTTTTTTTCAGTGGCAACCCCCTCAATCCAATCTTCAAAGAACAATTATTAACAACTTTACATCCCTCTAACTTTTTATTATTATTTTTAAACCCAGCTTTTACATTTTCACCAAATATCTGGATTGTGGAATCACAAGCACTCCATTGTCAAGTACTTGGTTGCATTAATTAGACCTTATCCTTGGCAGTGCCCCTAGATCAGTGCCCGCTCATTTGAGTTTTATTTACTTTAATTCACACTATATAACCAAACTTACTCTATACAGACAAAAGGAATCTACCAGCTGTTTCCAGCTCTATATGTGGTTCTTCCCCAAACTCTTACCACAAGTTAAAGGCATTTAAATATATTATGTCTTTGGATATGGTCCATCCCCAGCCACTCTTAGTGCCGGTCCCAAGCCCGGATAAATGGGGAGGGTTGCGTTAGGAAGTGCATCCAGCGTAAAAACATGTGCCAAATCAAACATGCAGAGGATCCGCTGTGGCGACCCCTAATGGGAGAAGCCGAAAGAAAAGTAGTATGTCTTTGGATATGGTAACATAAAATTTCCCCTTTGTTTGAACTAAGAGATCCAAACCTCATTCAGCAGGACAATGACCTAAATAAGCAAAAATCTCCACAAGCACACTCCAAAATCTAGTGGAACATCTCCCCAAAAGAGTGGAGGTTATAATGACAGAAAATAGGGAAGTGTGGAATGGATTTTATTTTGAATTTCACAGTATGTTTTACCTTGGAATCAGACAACAAGCCTCAAATAACTGCTTGATGAACAGCCTTTATTTTCCTTTATAGGAAGTGAGCCATATATTGAGGATTAAATGCACAGAATAGTTTTACACACTTTAATGAATGGAGAAACGAAAGCCATTAATGGGTGAGTAATTTGTGAGAGAGAAAGAGAGAGAGAAAGAGAGAGAGAAAGTGAAATCATTTTGAATTTATTTCAAAAACAGAAATATGTATTAGCACCCAGACTTGCCTACGCTACCACACACACTTATTCATTCTACATAAAGACATATCCGGTTTCTCTTTCTGTCTCAGTGCCAAAGCAGCGCATTCATGATTTATCCCTCCACCTCATTGTCTCTCTCCATCTCTCAGCTTTACTCCTCCTCCTTTGCCTCCTCCTTCTCCTCCTCCTCTGTGTGTGGGTTTCTGATCAGCTGAACATGAGATCACAGATCTATATCTGTGCGAGGGAGGGATTTCCCTACTCCCCCCCACACACACATTTTCTCACTTGTAAGACACCGCTTACTTATTCTACTTTCTTATGAATGGAGAATTGTAAGCCTGAGGTGTAATGAGAGTGAACATTTCACTCTATTAATCCCTGTCTGCTTTAATTTTGTCTGTCTGTCTATTCATCTATCCATCCATCCATATATCCATTCACACATTATTTAGTGAATGTATGTATGTATGGATCTAACCATCCATGTATCTATCTATCCATACATTTATCCATTAATACATCTCTCCAATCATGGATCTCTCTATCTATACATCTCTCCATCCATTGATCTATCTATCCAGACATCTATCCATCCACCAATGGATCTATCTATCCCTTTATCTTTCCATTATTGTATATATCTATCCATTCATCTATCCATCATTGGATCTATCAGTCCATACATATATCCATCCATGGATCATCCATTCATAATTTTAAGAGATTATTCAAATGCATCTGACAAAAAAGAGAGAAGAATAGAGTGAGAGTTACGCAGATGGAAATTAGATATCATTTTAAGATAGAAAATGTGGAAATGAGGAATGAGGAAAACAGGGATAAAATCTAATAAAATCATACACATTTCTATTCTATTATAAGATTGTGTCATTTCCTGGAACAAAGCATGAGTGTATGAAGATGTGTGTAAGCAAGAAAACACCTGGAATTTACTCTTGTTTGATCTCATAACCTCCAGGTCAAAAGTCTAACATCTTAACTACTGAGCTACCATCTCCCAATAGTTATAGTTTTACACCTGACACCTTGCAAGGATTTCAATCAGTGATTGCAGATTGCTAAATCCTGACCCAGTCAATTATATGAACTTTTTTTCTCACGGTCTCGGCGTGCATAACCTCCAGCACTGCATTTTACAAGCATTGCTTTTGTTATAATGGCTATTATCAAATTCTTATCTATAGTGTGTTTTATTCATTCTAGGCTTCCAGGCTTAGTTTGTAAAATCTTTAGATATTCATAGCGACCTATTATTGCTTTCTTAATATTTATTAATAAATAAATTAATAAGATTGCCTGTCGATTGTTAATGGCTCTTGGCTGTGGACTTATGTTTAAAACATAGCTCGTGAATATGTTACATGATTGTAAAAGAGCTGCTAAATTAAATGTGATAAAAAAGTCAGGGTAATAAAAAAGTTGGGGTAATTGGAAAATCAAATCAAATATTATATTATTGATAAGTATAATTAATAATGAGAATAAAATAGTAAAAGAAAGTGGTTTGGTTTTATATTAAAACACCATTGTGCCATTATGATCCCAACTAGTTTTTCAGTTGATGCTGTTGCCATAAAGGTATCTAAATTTATTCATATTGGTGGATAATTAGAAAGTATTAAAAAAAGTTACTGCACTACTGCATTAAACATACAGAAAGAGTTTGGCAATTTTGCTCAGACATCTGTCTTTATCTGTCTGTATAGCATCTGCAACATTTAATATCTTTTATCACTCTGTACAGTCATTTTTACCTCATGTTGGTACCAAAAAAAACTAATAAAAACACCCCAAACTCTTTTTTACCAAGAAATTAGACTGTTACAAATCTTCACTCACAAACATTTGTAATTTATTGATGCATAAAATCTACAGTACAAGCCATGATAACACATAAAAAAAAAAACTCTTCTAGAAGATTAATCCACAGCTTCAGGATCAAGAAACCTAACTTCGCTATGATCTAATTAAAAATCATTTCGGGAGGTTGTTCATCAAACAGGAAGCGTAAGACCCTGCAGGAGACTGAAACAAAACTCGAATATTAATCTCAATGACATCTCTATTAAATGTTCCTAAATAAAATTCAGCTCAATGACTCATAACGCATAACAGTACCCTGGATTTCGAGCAACATCTACTACTAGAGTGGACCACACACACACACACACACACACACACACACACACACACACAATAAAACACACACAATAACACACCAGCAAGAATAATAAACATGCCCACTTCTACACTCTGCACATCATTTGCAGGAGCTGTGATGTGTGTCCCAGGCGTCTAATAATATTTTCACACTGATTAATATTATTTTTAGAGCCGTTTCACGCTTCACTCTTTTTCTACATTGAAGGAAGAAAAAAAAAAAAAAAACGCATTATGACATCAAAGTCTCATCTTTTCCTCTATCTCATTATACAAGTCTCACAGTCAGCGTCACTGCCGCATCCCAGATGTGTAGAGAAATTTTTTTTTTGCTGGTGTGTGTTTGTAGTGTCCTATCCTATCTCGGCCTGAAAGCAGCTGTTACTGAGTCAAGGCAGAAAAATAAAGTAAAAATAAAACGTGGTGACGTTTATGAACAGCAGGACCGCTTCCTAGAACACTTGATTGGAAAAAACCCAAGTGACAATAAGCTAAGGGGTGAAGTGGATGTTGAGTGAAAAAAAGAAAAGGAGGGATAAAGCAGAGTTTTTTGTGCCTGTTGTGTAATACATTCAGAACGTCAAGCCATTGTACAAATATTATTAATGATGTAATGAGATTATTGTGTGTAAAAAGGAAAGAGAGGTGGAAGAAGTTGTGGATTGAGGTATAAGGTATGGAGGGTGTAGAAGATATGAGAAGATGGTTTGATCTTTTTTGTGAAGTCTTAGTGTTCTGGTGACTTCTTTCTTGCTCCCACGTCCTGACGGTCACATTGATGATGATAATGATGATGATGATGATGATGATGATGATGGTGGTCTCTCTCTCTCTCTCTCTCTCTCTCACTCTCACTCTCTCTAACACACACACACACACACACACCAAACACTGGGTTCAGCAGTAGTGATGACACATACATTAATGGCCCACAGCACTGACAAACACACACACACACACACACACACACACACACACACTCTCTTTTTGCTCTTTCTTGGAACCCAAAGATTACTTCCTGTAAGTTCAAAGTGTTTCCTCAATCAGATTGGTTGTTTTCCAGTATTCACACGAATACATTATTTGTAATGACTAGATTATATTAGAAAATTAAATAGTAAGAATATATATATATATATATATATATATATATATATATATATATATATATATATATATATATATATATATATATATATATATTTAAATTCTTACTATTTGCTAATCATTATACACTCATCAGTATACACACAGTACTAATATTTTCTTGGCCATCATTACTTTTTTTCAGATGGATGTTCTCAACAATTAACCTAATTTAGCCAAGTAATAAGAAATGCATACAAATTGCTTGCTGTGTTTTGTTAATGCATTTTATAATAATTAATGTGTGAACATCAGCAGTTTACATTTTAAAACAATTTTTATTAAAATGCCTGCATGCTTACATAATATATAAAATGATATTTTATGATAATTTATAAAAATAAATTATATAAAAACAAAACACTACCAATTAATGCAATGCATGTTTTTATAGTTTTGATTCAATTGAGTAATCAATTAAATTGGCACAAAGTAAATGTATTGAACAAAATTTAATAAATGGAAATAGTTGTATTTAATAGATCCCATTTGGGTAATACAAATGTTTATACACCTTGCATTGTTGTGTATGTTCTCAAGTAAAAAAAAAAAAAATGTGCTTAAAGTGTGAGGCAGAGACTAATACGATCCTGAGAGAACCTTTTGCCCGTACTAAACAGACAAGAACAGAAAACACAAAATAAAAAAACACGAACTGTGAACATTAACAACAACCATGGACAACGCCATAAGACAAAAATTGCAGTTAATCATATCAGTGGCTTGTGGGAAATCCCTGGCCATAACGCTGACACTAAAAGCTCTGTTTTTGACCTATGATCCAGCATGAAGTAAAAAAAATCACACAAGCAGGAGATTGCATCCGGTTAGGTTACTAGTTATATTTTAGAAAACAGAACTGACTACACTGTATGGACCAAATTATAAAGATTGGTATGTGCTTTATTTATGCTTATGGCATTTGGTAAACACTTATGCAAAGGGAATTATCCCATTTTATACTAGTGAGCAGCAGAGGATTAGGGGCCCAGCATTGGCAGCATGGTAGTGCTGGGATTTGACCTCATGTCCTTCTAACCAGAATTCCAACATCTTGTCCACCAAACTACATCACCCTTATGAGCATCCCATGCCACATTTAGCCGATCAACATAATATTTAATGGAAAACACTTTCCTTATTGCATATTGGATGTCCATTTTCTGTGCATGCTGAATTTAAAGAAGTTGAAGTAAGTTTCCTACAGTATAAATAAGCCTGCAAAGTGAGGCCCTGTTGGATGATGATGTCAGAAAAATGTATTTACTGAACATAAATTGTCTCACAGTCGGATGTTCTTTATCACACTCCTTCTAATCAGCCTTTACATTTTTATTTCAATATGATTTATAACATGTAATATTTAACTCAGATTCCAGGTGTTTCTAATGATTCGTTCTTTCACACATGACATCATGACACAATCATAAATAACTCCAATAGCACGTCCACAGTTCCACAGGACTTGGAAACAGTGGCATTAGAAATACACATGACCCACCAACACGACACAACGTTCATGACTCACGACTTGCGTTGAAACAAAAACGCTGGGGATCATTCATACTTTCCATTCTTAGAATTAGACTTGTTTATGTTGCCTGGGAGATGCTGCTGTATGTCGGAATCTGTTCTGAAAAACCCACACAGTCATGATTTATTTATACTTTTAATTATGATTCATTTGAAATCAATGATGTCTTGAATGTACATGTCACACGTTCATTTTTGTTTTATTCTTTACATCAGCTACTTTTTGGACAAGACAAAACGCATCTCTGAATGAATCCTTGCACTGTTGATGCATATATGATACTTATGCCTGGGGCCAGGATTAAGTACATAAGACAGGTCTGAAAAGCTGTACCGTTAGCAATATTTGTCGCATGCAATAGCCTTAAATTCGCAATTATTTAGAAGCATTTAATTGTAAAACTGAAATAAGTAACCTTTTATTATGGTGGTTCAAGTCATGCCTATGACACAAGCTAAGTTACCACTTTGTAAATGTGATCCATGTAAAAGAAGCAAGTGTGGGCAGATGCTGCACTGTCAATTATGTGGCATATGACTTTATCTGTCTGACGAAACACCAACACTGGAACACTCATGCAGTTCCTTCAACATTCAACAACTTTGTGAAACTGTGACTTGATTTGCACATACAAGAATCAGGCTCTCGAGTCTAGAGCAGTAGCTGGCTGAGAAAATACTGAGGTCTTGACAATAATAGTTTCATAACGATAAATTATGCAAATTATTTCTAGATGGCAAAGTTAAGATGGAAATGGTTCCCCGGTGGTCTAGTGGTTAGGATGCGGCGCTCTCACCGCTGCGGCCCTGGTTCAATTCCCTATCAGGGAACCAACCCCAGCCATTAAGGTTGCACAAGCCTTAGTGCCGGTCCCAAAAACGGATAAATGGGGAAGGTTGTGTTAGGAAGGGCATCAAACGTAAAAACATGTGCCAAATCAAACATGCTGGATGATCCGCTGTGGCAACCCCTAATGGGAGAAGCCGAAAGAAAGTTTGTTTAAAGTTAAGATGGAAATGACTTGCTACAGTACTGAATCTATAATAGCACATCTGTCAAAACACAAAAAGCATCTGTCAACAAAAAGTTGAATATTGAGGTTAATGGACTGCATCAGCAAAAGATTGCATTGGGTTCTACGCCTATAAAAAAAGAACAGGAAACACAATACATTCAACCTTGATGTCTATACTGTCTATACTAGACAGTCTATACTGTCTCATATTGTCTGTATTGTCTTGTATAGTCTGTTTTTGTCTTGTCGTGTCTGTTTTGTCTTGTATAGGTTTTTATTTATGTCTGTACTTTTGAGAGTAACAAACAGCTGGAACCAAATTCCTTGTGTGTGTCAACACGCTTGGCCAATAAACCTGATTCTGATTCTGATTCTGATTCTGATGTAGATTGATGGCAGTAAGTGCAAGTTGACCCAAAAAGACAGCTAAAACTCCAGTTTTGTTTCACATTGGTAAAACAATCTACTTCATTGATCAATAATGTGTACACCAATCAGGCATAACATTGAGATTATAACATTATGACCGGTGAAGCCATGAATCCGGTTGCACTATGCAATGGAATCCAGTATGTGTTGTAATTACTTTTCTGTGATACTGGGATTTAAACTTATACTGCTGACTCTAAACCTATAAAACAAATTCACCACTTTGTCCTAAATAAATAAAATCGTACACCACTTCGGTTGTACAGAGACGAAGAACCGGTTGGGAGGCAGAACTCCCAACCATGATTCAATCTCTGATGCTAATGTGTTGCTTATGATATTCATTCTGCTGTTCAGCACCCAGATGATGTCTCTCTCTCGACATAAGGTAGTAGGCGGAGAATACACCATGTCTTTCCCTGTTTTCCACTGTGAGAAATGTAAAAACGTGACAGACTTTTTTGATCTGCATTTTTTTTTTTTAAGTTCATAGATCAGCACAGCATCGTGGACATCAGTCAGTTTGGCATCAATCCACAAAACTAAGCATGGAAGTGAGTGGGCATTCAAACCCAGCAACTAGGGTCAGAAGGCATTTGAAGCCAAAAATATTTTCTTGGCTATCATTACTGTTGTGCAGATGGATGTTTTCAACAATTAACTTTATTTAACCAAATGATCAAGTAAACCTAATACAAATATCATTATTATATGTATATGTGTAAATCTTATTATTACAAATATTTATACACAATTATGGTGCAATAGAGTTTTGGTTTGATTTGGTAGTCAGGTTTTTGGGTATTTGAATGCAATAACAGGTTTTGGGGTATTTGAATGCAAAACACAGTTCAAATAACTTACATCAGGACGCATGGGCAAAATAAAAACGCAACGGTCATGTGATCAGACAACAGAATAAACTGGGAAAGACGAGAATCAAAAATGGGAATCAAACGAGCAACAAAAACCCTGCTTCAAAAGTCTGGTAACAACAGAGACAAAAGGTACTCCTGAGTGTATACTTCGCACTGTGACTGAAACAAATCCTTTTAAAGTGTGGCTGTGGGTGTGTGTGTAATTGAAACCAGGCATTCTTATTCACTATGAGAACATTGTAGAGTGTAGGAAGTGGAGTTGGAGGCCACATTGTCTGCTGAGAAATAGAGTAGGGACTGCTCTGTGACGTGACAATTCCTAACATTTAAACAGAAACTTAAATGTAAGTTTTTTCAGCATTAGGGATCAGATTTCTGATAATCTTTTGAGGAAAAAGCTACAACTTGTAAGTTCTTGTCAACACCATGTCTCAACAAAGTCTCAATACACACCATATTCTAACATATTCATTTAGTGGAGCTCTGCATCTCAGCTTAGTGATAGGTGAAAGGGTTTTTTCAATAATAATAACGAAACGTAACTGAATACCTTACAACAGCATTTTCTTTTTCTTATGTAAAATGGATAAAAGTAAATGGAAAATGCTATTTAATGGGGCAATGTGTAATGTCTCAAACCCTCAGTGTATGTGATCAAGTGGAAAGTCAGAATGAGATTAGATTTGCATACAATCCAACCACATGTTTTGAACGTATATATATATATATATATATATATATATATATATATATATATATATATATATATATATATCTATTAAAGAGAGAGAGAGAGAGAGAGAGAGAGAGAGAGAGAGAGAGAGAGAGAGAGAAAAATATTTATCACCTCCCTCCCACTCTCTTATCCAGATGAGTGGTAGGCGGTTCAGGTTAATGCATTCCGGGGCGGAGAATACAGACGGGTTTCCCTTACCACTAAAAAGTCTAAGGGTTTCTCTCTCTCTCTCTCTCTCTCTCTCTCTTTTCTGTTCATGTGGAGGCCGGAAACTGGATGAATATGGGCTTCCCCACTCAGCCTCCCTGGCACAGAATGTGCACGAGTGTACTTGAGCTTGTCCACCTCTCTCTGTGCGTAGGTTGAAACAAATCAGGGATCTCCCATGTAGGTTGGTCTCACACCAGCTGGAACTGTGTATGTGTGTGTGTGTGTGAGTGTGTGTGCATGCATGTGTGTGTGTTTTAGAGAACCCTTTTCGACCATAATAAAGTCAGGCTGTTGAAGTAGCATGCGTCATTTTTAATCGTTCCCGATGGATTATTTGTGATTAAGTAATTACGCACTAATATGATGAGTTGCAGCACTAATAACTGTGGTCACAGAACGTTTCACAGTGTGCGTTTAGTTCTGTGCATCTGAGAACCAATTTTGTTTTAATGCCAGTAAAGCTCTCCTTGAGGGCTGGGCAGTGGGTGTACACACTTTTATCACTATGTGATGGAGGGCTCAATCGTTCATTTAATTATTCATTCATTCATTCATTCATTCATTCATCTGGAGATTAGAAATTGGATATACACCAAATTTCAATAGCACATACAGTGTATAGAAACAATAACCCACAATTAAAAAATATCTGTATCTGTATGTTCTTACACCAAGTCAGTTAACACCAAGTCAATTAAGCTCAGTGGCAGGCCATCAGGGCCAGCAAGGCCTTCACTGCTGGCCTAAACTCATACCTGTCAACACTTCCCATAATTTGTATGGCCCAAACCTCATAATGAATTATCACATCATTATTTTATTACAAGGTTGTCTAGTTGACAAATCATATATGAAACACATTCAGCTCAGACAATCAACACAATATACCGCATTTTCCGGACTATAAGCCGCTACTTTTTTCCCACGCTTTGAACCCTGTGGCTTAAACAACGAAGCGGCTAATTTATGGATTTTTCCTGGGTTTTTCCCGGTTTCACAAACTTCAAACCAAAAAACTGAGCCCCATAACAATAAACCAATGAAATTGCAGAACGGGTTCAGGTGAACCAATGATACTCTTTATATTAAATCGCGCACCCACTAAATCGGGTCGCACCACATCATAAATATGGATGAGGTTCCTCTGACGTTTGACCTGCCGCTCACTCGGACTGTCTACAGGAAAAGCGAATTATTCGTCATGCTGAAAACAACCGGGCATGAAAACACACACTTCACCTGTGTTCTGAGCTGCACGGCATCGGGAGAAAAGCTTCACCGATGGTGATTTTTAAACACACGATGATGCCAAAAGATAAACTTCTGAGAGAAATTGTGAACAATGCCTTTCTATGTAGGCTACTGTTTAGATACAGGTCATGTTACAGGCACTGTCTTTCATTAAAGCCTGTGTAAAGTTCATTAGTTTCAGTGTAGACACCTGCGGCTTATAGACAGATGTGGCATATTTATGTTCAAAATAAAAATCTTTGTAAAATTCAGTGGGTGCGGCTTATATTTGGGTGCGCTTAATAGTCCGGTACACATTTTAAGCCATTTGTGACTAATTGACAACCTCAGTTGTGGTGTTGATACCTGTGCAGGTGATATGCATAGGAAGTTGAATCAAGCAGTAGTAGAAATGAAAGTGGTCAGGTGGTGTCAGGTGGTGCTCTGGCAAAATAATTCTATATTCAGTTTAAAACAATTTATACAGTTTAAACCTTAGGACAGAACAATTACATTTCTTATTTCTTATCTTGAGAAATTCCTTAACTCTGCACATTATTCCCCTCCCACCCAAGAGGTCTCCCAGATTTTCATACCCAAATGTTGACAGGTATGAATCAGAATCAAATTCTGATCATTGACTTACATTTGAATATATTTTTGTTCATGAATATGTATTAAATTATTCCCAATAGTCTATTCAATTCATTTCATAGCATTTCTCTTGATTATGCTGTGTCTAAAAGCATCTGTTTATGTTAGAGTTTCTATCCAATAAGAAAACAGCCATCACATCACATGTTGCCAGGGTCAAATGAATTTAAATGAGGCCTTCACAATGAACAGTGCGTGCACCTGCAGCATAAAATTCATGTTGCTTGAAGCTGTTGATATAACCAATCAGAGTGTGAGTTATTACTCCAGGGCCTTCCAGCATATGTTCAATAACAGCTTTATAACATCCTTTGATTGGATGGTTAGATAGCGCACTAGTCAGAGCTTGCAAACCACATTTGTAGCAAACTGCACAAGCTCAAATATATGTGTGGATTTGATAGATGTTTTTCATTCCATGATGGTTGACAGAGGAGATGATTTTGTTGCAGATAAACATACAAGGCATATTCAAGATGGCCTTTTCAAGAAGACCTATGTTTGAAGTTCATGGCACGATACTGATTAAACTTCAGGGATATCAATCTGTCCAGTTAGGAAGCAAAAGTGATTGTAAATCAGATTTCACCTGTGTTCTGAGCTGCACGGCATCGGAGAAAAGCTTCACCGATGGTGATTTTTAAACACACGATGATGCCAAAAGATAAACTTCTGAGAGAAATTGTGAACAATGCCTTTCTATGTAGGCTACTGTTTAGATACAGGTCATGTTACAGGCACTGTCTTTCATTAAAGCCTGTGTAAAGTTCATTAGTTTCAGTGTAGACACCTGCGGCTTATAGACAGATGTGGCATATTTATGTTCAAAATAAAAATCTTTGTAAAATTCAGTGGGTGCGGCTTATATTTGGGTGCGCTTAATAGTCCGGTACACATTTTAAGCCATTTGTGACTAATTGACAACCTCAGTTGTGGTGTTGATACCTGTGCAGGTGATATGCATAGGAAGTTGAATCAAGCAGTAGTAGAAATGAAAGTGGTCAGGTGGTGTCAGGTGGTGCTCTGGCAAAATAATTCTATATTCAGTTTAAAACAATTTATACAGTTTAAACCTTAGGACAGAACAATTACATTTCTTATTTCTTATCTTGAGAAATTCCTTAACTCTGCACATTATTCCCCTCCCACCCAAGAGGTCTCCCAGATTTTCATACCCAAATGTTGACAGGTATGAATCAGAATCAAATTCTGATCATTGACTTACATTTGAATATATTTTTGTTCATGAATATGTATTAAATTATTCCCAATAGTCTATTCAATTCATTTCATAGCATTTCTCTTGATTATGCTGTGTCTAAAAGCATCTGTTTATGTTAGAGTTTCTATCCAATAAGAAAACAGCCATCACATCACATGTTGCCAGGGTCAAATGAATTTAAATGAGGCCTTCACAATGAACAGTGCGTGCACCTGCAGCATAAAATTCATGTTGCTTGAAGCTGTTGATATAACCAATCAGAGTGTGAGTTATTACTCCAGGGCCTTCCAGCATATGTTCAATAACAGCTTTATAACATCCTTTGATTGGATGGTTAGATAGCGCACTAGTCAGAGCTTGCAAACCACATTTGTAGCAAACTGCACAAGCTCAAATATATGTGTGGATTTGATAGATGTTTTTTCATTCCATGATGGTTGACAGAGGAGATGATTTTGTTGCAGATAAACATACAAGGCATATTCAAGATGGCCTTTTCAAGAAGACCTATGTTTGAAGTTCATGGCACGATACTGATTAAACTTCAGGGATATCAATCTGTCCAGTTAGGAAGCAAAAGTGATTGTAAATCAGATTTCACCTGCTTTTTTGCAAAAGAAAGTTACAACAGGTGCATTGCAAAGGCAATGACTAAATCTTCTGACTAAATTACCTTGAGTTTTGTTTTTCTGTTAGGGTCTTTGTCAATACCTTGTAGCATGAGGCAGTACCAACCACCCAGTTAGATTAAACAGGTAATCCAGCTCCTCCAGTATGGCACATCCATACGTGCTGCTGCATGGAGCTTTGTTGTGACTTCAACCCATTTTTAAAAGAATAGAGGAGAAACTGGGGTCATTCCATTATAAGATTTGGGCAGGGTTGTAGAATGGCATCCTACCCAGCATCAGAACTGGAATCTGCTCCTTTGGGCAGGGACGAACAAAATTACTCATGTGAAAGAGGGTATATGAGAGGGTACCATAATGAGAGTTCTCAGGCTTTCATTATATTCAGCACAATGCTTTTAGTGATGACACTAGGGAGTCAAAAGATTCCATTGTTACTTACTGAAATGCTTGTTCTGATTATATGAGCCAATGGTTGTTATTTGTCAATCAATAAAAATTATGAACCATTCTTTTCTATTTTTCCATGTTTTTTTAAACACTCCACTGTATCAGTAATTTCTTAGCACTTTCAAAGTTTGCTTCGTAAAAATCAAGAGTTGTATTCTGATTTATCTTAAGTTTGTAATCTAGCCTACCAGTGTAGATTTATTCATTGCCAGAGACTCAAAGCACTTTTGTACGTCACTCTGGACAAGGGTGTCAGCGAAATGGCACACATATAAATGTAAATGTAAATGGTTGGGTATTTTTCAGTTTTTTGAAGGCAACACTTCAATGTGGAGAGGCATATAGAAATTATGTTGTTTTACACACTTTGTGCATAGTGTCTAATCTGTGGACAGTCATCTTTTGGGAAAATATGAGAGCTTAAAAACATCAGTCAAAAAATCTTTAGCACTTTATGGCTAAAGATTCATAGACAATTGACCACCACATTCATACAGTTGATTCCCATTATACTATTTTTACAAATTTATTTTGTATTAACGTCAAGTTTTCTGGGAAGGCTTTCCACTATATTTTCTAACATTGCTGAGGGGATTTATGATCATTCAGCTACTAGATGATTAGTAAGGTCAGGAATGCAGAAGTGTGAGGAGGTCTGGGGTGCATTCAGTGTTCCAGTTCATCCCAAAGGTGTCCTTGGTGAAGATCCCTTGAGTTCTTCTACTCCAGCCTTCACACATCAGGTGTTTATAGTGCTCACTTTGTGCACAAAGGCATCATCATGTTGAAACATGTTTGGGCTGGTTAAATCCAGAGAAGGAAAATTGTGGTGTAAAAGATATTAACTGTGTGTTTCAGACTTTTTGGCAACAACTTACAGTCATAATAAATATTATGGTATTCAAAATATTATGAGTGTGATGGTCAGGAGTATACAAATGTATCGACTCAAAGTTATGTTGTTATGTTACAGCCTTATTTCAAAATAGATTTAATTCTTTATTTTCCTCAATAGTCTACAAACAATAACCTATAATGACATTATTGTGTGCGTTTAAAATCTTAGCAAATTTATATATATATATATATATATATATATATATATATATATATATATATATATATATATATATATATATATATATATATAAACATCCCCAAAGCATAATGCTGCCACCACCATGCTTCACTGTAGGGACAGTATTGGCCAGGAGAGGATCAGTTCCAGGTTTCTTACAGACATGACGCTTGGCATTCAGGCCAAAGAGTTAAATCTTAGTTCTTTTATGGTCTGAGAGTCCTTCTGGTGCTTTTTGGCAAACTCCAGACAAGCTGCCATGTGATTTTTTTTACCAAGAAGTGAACACTGATTTTGTTGATAATAAATGTTCAAAGATTTCAAACAAACTTCTTTTACCATGATATTATGGGTTATGTTTGTTGAATTTTTAAGAAAAATAATAATGCAAATTAAAAAAATAAAAAAATAAATAAATTATATATATATATATATATATATATATATATATATATATATATATATATATATATATATATATATACACTGTACAGACCAAAAGTTTGGACACACCTTCTCATTCAAAGAGTTTTCTTTATTTTCATGACTATGAAAATTGTAGATTCACACTGAAGGCATCAAAACTATGAATTAACACATGTGGAATTATATATGGAATTATATACATAACAAAAAAGTGTGAAACAACTGAAGAATGTCATATTCTAGGTTCTTCAAAGTAGCCACCTTTTGCTTTGATTACTGCTTTGCACACTCTTGGCATTCTCTTGATGAGCTTCAAGAGGTAGTCACCTGAAATGGTCTTCCAACAGTCTTGAAGGAGTTCCCAGAGAAATGCTTGGCACTTGTTGGCCCTTTTGCCTTCACTTTGTGGTCCAGCTCACCCCTAAACCATCTCGATTGGGTTCAGGTCCGGTGACTGTGGAGGCCAGGTCATCTGGCGCAGCACCTCATCACTCTCCTTCTTGGTCAAATAGCCCTTGATGCCTTCAGTGTGACTCTACAATTTTCATAGTCATGAAAATAAAGAAAACTCTTTGAATGAGAAGGTGTGTCCAAACTTTTGGTCTGTACTATATATATATATATATATATATATATATATATATATATATATATATATATATATATATATATATACTCAATTTTGTATTAAATGATAAACAAAAGTGTTAAAAAACGGATTCGACATGGCTGTTAAAATTTGATATGGCACGTTTTGTTGCTTCACTTTTTTTCCCTTTTATTCATCACACACATGAACACACATGAACACACACTCTCAATCTGCGACAAGTGCAATTTTACAAAAAAAGAACAACAGTCACTAATGTGCCATTTCCCATACTTGTTCTCTTTTTTCTCTTTCTGATTTTCTCATGCATCATGTAAAGGTTTACTGGGAATCACCTGTATAGGCGTTTTTCTCTGCAGTGTGTGGGTGTGTGAACACATTATTTCAAATTCGAATATATCTGCAGTATCTGCAGTGTGCAGGTTATACTTCTCTCTCTCTCTCTCTCTCTCTCTCTCTCTCTCTCTCTCTCTCTCACTCTTTCTTTCTTTCCCTGTGTGTTTTACCTTATATGGTCTTTCCGGCCAGCATGCTGAGGAATCCCTCAGTAACCACGGCAACAACAGGCGACATCACCTCGGCTATGTGCGTCACACCAGTCTCGCAAGGAAAGGCTGAACTTTATTAAAGAGTCAGAAAAAAAAAAAAAAACAGAGAAGCAATTCAGAGTCTTTCATAAAACCGATATAAAAAAAATAGATAATAACTAGAATTTTTCAGTCACTGCTGCAAGCTCACACCCTGAGGAACTGGTTTTAAAAGCCATATAAGGACCGACTGATTTTGCACCACTGCAGGACTATGCAATGTTTGCAGTCCTGCCAAAAATTATGAATCTTTTGACACATGCCAACATTATTTTCCATGAAGCACTTAACACTTCTATACTAATTTGTGCATTTGGTTGTCAGAGATTGATGGTTGATATGTCTTTTTCTTTCAGAAATACTTTCTTTATGCAAGCAGTCATCCCAATTTGCTTCTTTAAAATACATGCCTATGCATACATGCATTTATGCTCATGAGTAAGCGAGTTTTTGTGACTGTTCCTGACTATTGTAATTTAACCAGAAATTAAGACCAGTTAAAATACGTAGGCTGGTGAGTCAGTCGTTTTTCAATGTGCAGAACACACAGCTATGCTTTTCTGAAGCTTCTGTATAGTTCTAAAGTTTTTAAGAGGTTGACCTTCTTCTGTAACATTCAGCACTTCCCAGAGTTCCTGGCCATGTTTATTTGAAAACCAATCTCATGAAGGCCTAGGGCATCTCTTATGACATTGACACACAGTAGTTTCTGTGCACATTTTTTGCCTGTGCCAGTTTTGACCATGTATCTGCCACAGAAACGGCAGTTCCAGGTAAAGAAAATCAGTTAAATCTAAGCCTTAAAACTTGCTAGACTGAAACTCGAAACCTGGCCATGTCAAGGAATGGGTGTGTTGCAGAGGCATGTGAATAAAACATCACCAGGAAACATTTTCTGTACATTGCGTGATGGTTGCTAGCTATAGTGCTTACTTTAAATTCTTTCTTTCACACATGGAAGAAAAACACTAAAAGATGGCTGGTAGAATCACTATTCACAGCCCGGCAATATTAATGGGCTTTTACCTAATGTATTGTTTTGTTTACTCCCGTGTGCCAGGACAATGGATTATGATTAATCACATTGCAAGGCATTTCCAATTTGATTGTGTCTTATTGCTTTATCCGCCCGAACAGAGACACCGGAAACTGAAAATCGGGGGTTCCCTCCTGGTTTATTTAAAAGGGGAAAAGAGTGTTCAGGTGAGGAGAAAATGGTAGTGGAGTGTGGCTGGAGTGGAAGAAAGAGCATCCAAAGTCCCGAAAGGCAAGCTGGCTCTATCTGAGTCTCAGTCAGCATGCAAGGGTCAGGAACAACTGCCATATGTCTATGGAGCGTCTCTCTCTCTCTCTCTCTCGCTCTCTCTAATTTGTGTAGCGAGGGTCTGGTGGGAATCCTTTTCCTCTGCCGCCATCTTGCCTAAAGTTAGAGTGAAAGAGTCAGCATTAATCCAGGACCAAAGGTTCTCCACCTCACTGTCTCCCCAGGGACCTTTTATAACCAATGCCTGGCATGAAGACAGTGAGCAGCCACCACTCTAATCAAGCTCCAGCCATGTCTTGTCAGGATGCCACGCCTCCTTGCCATCAGCTCTGGGTTATTTCATCTTGCCGCTGTCCTTCTGCTCCCTACTTGTAATTGAGTTTAAAGTAGTATGTGGGACGGAGGCCCGTCATCACTCTTGTCAGGAACAGTCACTGGGTAAACATTTATCCTGTTTCAAGCTCTAAGAGGTATGTTGACCAGCAATTAGTAACCTGATCAAAAGCATTCAACAAGCCTCCCTGTTTCCAGTTGCAGTCACGCAAAGAAACGTGAGCCATCAAGTGGTTTTTGACCTCAGAACCACTTGTCGAGACCCACCAAGTCCAGGGTGAACAAATACTAGCCAATTTCTAACTAGGAAATTCGCAAACTAAAAAATAATTTGTTATCCTTTCGAATTTAAACAGTATTCAAATGCTGTGGAAGTTGTCAAAAGAGCACACTGAATATTCAATTTGTGAGTTTCATCAGTCTTTATGGTTATCACATACTTTACCTTGGCACCTAAAAGTGGTACAATTCTGTAATAAGACACATTCAGCTGCAGAATTACTGTGAACGCCGGTGCTCTGGGCAACCACTACATGTTAAACGATGACTCAGATGACTCAGCTTGTACAATTAGTCTCCAGGATATGGGCATGATCACCTGGATTTTCCATGCCACTGAAGTGAGCTTGTTTCTTTCTAAAGTTGCCTTCGGATCACGAGTCATAGTCAATTTCAATTCAGAAATGAGCTATGTATATGAGACACTCTCCCACTAAATTCACATTTATGCCATTTGGCAGACACTCTTATCCAGAGCGACTTAAAACTGAGCAGTTAAGGGACATGATCAAGGGCCAGCAGTGGCAGCTTAATGGTGCTGGGATTTGAACTCACAACCTTCTGATCAAGAAGTCCAACATCTAAACCACTATGCTACCACTCACTTATACTTTAATTCCCTTAATATACAATAAAGTACAAAGCCAGACGTATTTTTGGAAGTAAATTTATTTTTTCATTCAGCCACCTTTTTTCTTGATGTTATTGGAAGAAACCTTATTGATCCAAATAACAACTGAAAAACATAATCGGAACTGATTTCCCATTAAATATGTATAATTCATTAACATAAATGTCATAATACTGTTTTCCTATCAGTGGATGTGCAAGTATACAAGTTGGTCAGTCTCTTTCTTTGGAATAGGAATGAAATAAACATGCTGGTTCTACATTTTTACTGTTTGAAATATCTTAAAGGTATTTGTCACATGTATATTACATCGCAATGAAACTCTTTCTTCACATATCCCAGTCATGTTAGGATGCTTGGGTCAGAGCACTGGGTAATGCATAATACAGCACTCCTTAAGGGTTAAGGGCCTTGCTCAAGGGCCCAAGACTGGCAGCTTGGCTATACTGGGGATTGAATCCCTGACCTTCTGAGCAGTAACCCAGAGCCTTAACTACTGAGCTTCTACTTATGTTTTTTTCAGTTTGAGAAAGCCTGTAGCATTTAAGATTGTATATACTGTATATACACCTTAGAAAATGTCACAGGGTTTTCCCAGACCATTTTCTTCCACATAATCACTCAGACTTGACTGCAGTTTGCAAAATGGACAGAAGAAAAAGGTTCCATCGAGGTCTTTCATGGAAACATCTATCAAATGCTTCTCTACTGTACATGATATATAACAGTTAGCAACTCCATGATGTGTTGATTGGAATAACATGGTTAGTGAAGACATGGGGTTAGTGATAATGTGTAAATGTGTGTTAGCTTTCCAAAAACTGCAGTACAGTGTCTTACTATGCATGATGAAAGCTGCAGTCTTTTCCCCCTTGTGGGATTTGTTCTCATAATGATTGGCGCTTGAATCCATGGACTTCCGATAACCCTAAACTGCCTCTCTTTGTGTCAGATGAATGAAAATAAATGAAACACATGCGGAAATGTAAAGGTAATTTCGCTCTTTTTTCCCCCAGAGGCACTTTTTCCTATATCGCGAATAGAACACACTGTGCATCCATCTCTATCCCTCATCAGCTCTACCGGTTCTCTTTCAATCTCTCCCACCCCTTCATGAACTTATTAGTGTGTCTTGTCAGTCTCCTCCTGTACCGTGGGTGGACCTCAGCGTCCCACTGTAGAGCACAAGAGCTCTCATGTCTTTCTGCTTGATAGCTGTATACACTCTACACCTGCTCGGCCATCCAAAAGCCTCATTATCCTCGGACTGTGGAATCTGCTGCTGCAGTGAGAATGGTCTTTAATACCTGTCTGTCATATAAACACATGGCAGAAAAATGGCCTTTAATGAGAAAGAGGTAGAATGTAAATTGATAGCACTCTGGGGGATTCAGGGATGTTGGGGGAAAAGAGATGTTCTCATAGCTTGACTTGAGGGGTAAAAAAACAAGCTCTTTAATACAATATATTGCCAAACGTTTGAGGGCAGCTGGTCATAAGTATGGTATGTGCTTTTGTGGGTCGTATTCCATGTTTAGTCAAAATTTGTGCTTATAATTCCCTTCACTCTGATGGGAAAATCAACTAGATTTTGGAGTGTGGTTGTGGACACTTTTGTTTATCAGCCACAAGGGTGTCAAGTATTGCATAAGCTGTAGGTGAGGTAAGGAAGCCTGGGGTGCAGTCAGTGTTCCAATTCAACCCAACGGTGTTTAGTAGGATTAAGATGTGGTAGCTGAGTTCAAATTCCAGTCACACCAAGATGCCCCTCCTGGCCCCCTGAGCAAGACCCTTAACCCCATATCTGCAGAGTTGACTAAATACGATAAATGGATAAGGGCATCTGCCAAATGCCATAAATTAGTATACTACTATAGCAGACCACTCAAGATCTACTTCCAATAAAACTATATCTCAACGGAGCTCACTTTATGCACAGGGGCATTGCCATGCTGGAACAGGATTGGTTTTCCAAGTTCAAGTGAACAAAAACATGTTAACCTGTTAGCCTTCACCACCGCTTTTGGGACTCACAGCTGAAAATGCCATTCCTCCCACTTTCCACTAGAGTGCGCCATGACCACCAAGATTGTGTCCTATTGGACTGCATTTCCCAGAAGCCCCTGCCTGGGAACCAGTTGCAGACTCCTCAAAGTTCAAAGCAGGATGGCTTTAAAAGGGACACATACCCTCACTTACATTGCTGTGTACTATGTTTCCATGTTTTGCCATGCCATGTTCTATGTCTCATGTTTCCTTGTTCTAGTGTCCACGTTTTTGACCTCAGACTGTTTACCTTGTTTGTGATTGTTTGCTGCCTGCCCTGACCATTGCCTGTTTCTTTGGATTACCCTTTTGTTTGACTATTCTCTTTAATAAAGCCTGCAATTGGATCCTCTACTCCTTTGTCATGCCAAGTCAACCTGGTTACAGCAGGAAAGTTCAGGTGTCTCAATACTGCATTTGGGTGAAACTAGTTACTTGGAAATTCCAACCCCAGGCTAGGGAAAACAAAAATACGGAAACTGCATTTTTTTTTTTTGACATACTGCCCTGCTACATTTATACACTTATCCCAGGGTTTAAATAGCGCCTAGAAATATTCGGCGGAAAAAGATTTGTCAGTTCACCAAAACCATCTTAGAACAGCCTGCTTCACTTTGTCATCAGGGAACCACCACGACCGCAATCGTCACTGACGGACATATGGCCATTTTTAAAATGTTTACACCATTCAAATGTCTTTCTGTGTCTGAGCATCTCATCGTCGTGCTGTGCTTGAGGTCTTCTGTTGATATCTGCAGGTTTTATGCCTTCGCTCATACGAAACTTAATCACACAATATTAAATGCATGCACTAACAATGTTGTCTGCCATTTTCATTAACAGTGTCTGAACTGGCCCACAACATGTGCTCCACCTATCAGTAATAGGACACACTAGCCACTTAC
Source organism: Silurus meridionalis (assembly GCF_014805685.1). Classification (NCBI taxonomy): domain Eukaryota; kingdom Metazoa; phylum Chordata; class Actinopteri; order Siluriformes; family Siluridae; genus Silurus; species Silurus meridionalis. Next base: position 20,885,976 of record NC_060893.1, on the reverse strand, counting down.
TACTGTTTAGTACTGCCATGCCAGCATCCATTTTTATACTTAAAAAATCCCAGTTTGACTTAAATGCCTCTTATAAATGCCTGCTACTGCTGTAAACTCAATATGGTCTTCTCAACTGATGTCAAATCAACTTAAATAGTAGACAATCTTGAAATTACTGTTTTTGCAAGTATAGGGTGGTGGAAAGGGGAACTTTTGGAACTAGCAGTTGGCAACCGTCAGGTGTCTGTAATTTTTGGAAACCATTGTGAACGCAGAATTAATGAGTATAGAAATTCTTTGCTATTAGTTATAATAGATCAGTGGAGTGGTGCACAGCAATGTTAAAGCCTTTTATAAGAATGGTACCAGTTAGGACATTATGATTGTGTCCCATCTGCTAAATTTAAAATAAATGGGTTTAGCCTCAAAAAATAAGTCCCCAGTTGGTGTTTGCATGGCACGGAACACAAGAGAATATCGAGGCTGTTCAAGCTGCTATTGTGAGAAACCTTTGCCGCTCCGCTCGACAGCTTCCATCATCTCTGTGTTGAGTCTTTTTTTTTCAAAATGATGCACCCTCAAGCAGGTTGTGTCTCAAATCAGACCCAAAGACTGGTTTGTCATAGACCTTTATGCGTGCGCAGCTATCTCCTGCCCACATTGTGTCCATCCTTATGGCCGTCAGGAGGATCAGAGAAGGGCTGTCACTCACTGTTAAGCAGTTCCAGAGACTGTTCAGGCTTATGGCAGCAGCGTCCAATGGGATTCCACTTGCCCTCCTGCACATGAGACCACTTCAGTGGTGGACCCAAGGGTCTCTAACTCCATAATTTTAAGGTCAAGCTGTGAGCCCTTCATACCCTAGATGTTTAGAAAGACCCGGGTTCCTATCCAAGGGCCCCATGTTGGGAGTTCCTGGTCATCGCCTAACGCTCACGACGGATGCATCCCACAGAGTGGGAAGTGGTCTTGAGTCAAGTCAAGTCATGTTTATTTCTATAGCGCTTTTCACAACATACATTGTTTTAAAGCAGCTTTACAGAATTTTAAGAGTTAAGGTAAATGGTGTACATTAATCCCTGATGAGCAGCCATGGTGACTGTGGCAAGGAAAAACTTCCTTAGATGTTATGAGAAAGAAACCTTGAGAGGAACCAGACTCAAAATGAGCACTGGAATGTAAGATTATAAGTAATGTTCTTTCTACATTCTTAAACAGTCATTTGTGGTTATAAAACAAGGAGCTATTTAGCAACTCATAAAATCAACATTTGTGATCATCATAGATCCAACACCAGCTTCTTCATGCCAGAGCCTTTATACACTCAAGGAGGTCCAGTGTCCAAACTCCACAAGAAGAGGGATACAATTGTCATTGGTACGTCTCTATATGGTTCGGGATATTTGTGGGGTCGGCATCTACTTCTTTAAAGGTCCACAATCTTCAGATGTACTGGAACACAAGGTTATGATATGTGATGTGTGTTATGGGTACTCTTTGCTAAAAAGATACGTTTTTAATCTGCACTTAAACTGGGAGTGGCTATAAAAATGAGTGGCCTCTCCACCCAAGGTCTACGGGAGGGGCCACATCTACTGTGGCACATTAATTGCCTAGAGATGCTTGCCGTGCTTCTAGCATTGAAGCATTTTCTTACCGAACCTCCAACACCTTGATGGTCTCATAAAAATAACCACCAGGGGGGTCTGCGTTTATGGCCCCTGTACAGGCTGGCATGTCAGATCCTCCTGTGGGTTCAAGGGCTCTCCTTGAGAGCAGCATACACCCCATGCCACCTAAATGAAGCAGCAAACAAGACAGAGGTTGAGACCTGGGGAATAACGGCTCCACCCTCATTGGAGGAGCAGATCTGGGAGAGATTCGGCAGGGCTCATGTAGACCATGTAGTTCCCTCTGGGGCTGGACGCCTTGGCTCAGGTGTGGCTGAGGCTACCCCTGTAAGCCTCTACCCCCAATTTGCTGCTTCCAGGAAGTTCTGGAGAGAGTTTCCCGGGATGGAGTCCATCTCCTCCCGGTGGCCCCGCAGTGAAGAAGCTAGTGCTGGCTTCACTCCATGCACTATTTTAGCGTCCTGGTCGTGATGTGTGATTTAGAGCATAGGTAATGCGGAAGTGTTCCCAAAGCATTGTTGATGCAGCATCTTGTTTTCTCAGGGAACCAGAGTTACATACATATGTATTTGAGGAACCCTGGAGCATTGACTGTGGTCTGGAAAAAATACTTGATTGCTTACCATGCCATTTTAAGAATTAGTGTTCAAAATAAAGCTTATGATCACTTGATGGTTGGTTTTGTTACAGTTTCTGTCACTTGCCATCCATTTATTTAAATTTCCCTTGGCCTGAGGCAGTTATTGTCATATGTCTGTTAGTCAGTGTGTTGCTGTCTACCATTTAATCTTGATAGAGGTAGAACAAGGTCTTTTCAAGAAGAATGGCAAAGACTGCTGATCAGTAGGTCATTACGACGTGGCTGGACCCTTCAACAAGGGCTTATATCCCTCAACTGCTCAGCTGTATCATTAGGGTGTTAGAGAAATGCTGTAAATAAGGATCCAGATGTGCAAAGCTGATAGAGACATACCCTGTTATGCCTGCAGTCGGATTAAAAAGGTGGTAACAAATTCCTATGTAACTAACAGATTTCTGCTTTTTATTTTAATGAAACAAAGTAGAAAATGTTGAACACTTTGGTTTGGGATGTGTGTATTGGAGTGGTGGGTGGTAAGTGTGGGGTGTGTGTGGACTGCATGTATATACAAATCCTTGGCTGCAGACGTCAGCAAGCGATTTCAGGCTAGAGAGATTCTTGGCTAGTTAATCAGGTGTGTTTGCATGTGAATGGATGGCAGCTTGGTGACAATGGGCCCTTAGGCAGGAGTGGAAGAGTGGGAGATATGAGAGCAGCTTTGAAGCCTCCAAGCCTGTGCTTTGCTTTGTGGAGTGCTTGGATCTTTCTCTCTATTTCTCTCTCTCTCTCTCTGTATTTGTTCTAGTTAATCTTTGCAGTACTCTTAAGAGTCAGTGCAAAAACATATAGACCTTCACAACCACAGATTTCTTCTTCCAATATTTAGAGAAAACATTGCAAGAGGTCTGTGCTAAAGGGTTGATGTTTCCACCACTAGCATTTACCAAAAGATTAAAGTTTGAGCAAGGTTCTTTTCATGGTTTATTCCATGTGTGCCTCAAAGAGTTTTTTGTATTGTAAGTCATGCTCAATTGGGATAGAAATGTATATCTGGAGTGGTGTTTTTTTTATAGAAAAAAAGTGTTTTAGAAGTTCTAATTGGATGGGTGGGTGGAGGGGTGATGGATGATTGGATGGGTGGGTGGGTGATCTAATAGATAGATGGATAAATGGATGGATGGATAGATAAATTAATGAATTGATGGATGGATAAATGGATGGATGGATGGATGGATGAATGGATGGATGGATGACTGGATCAATGGTTGGATGGATGGATGGATGGATGGATGGATGGATGGATGGATGCAAAATTAAGCACACACTTAATTTTACCATAAAAAAAACTTATATAGCTTTGTTGAAATAAAAAAATAGCTAATTAAAAATATGTCATGGATTGATGGATGGATGGATGGATGGATGGATGGATGGATAAATGAATGAATGGATGATTGAATTGATGGATGGATGGTGACAGAATGAAGCACCCACTTAATCATACCATAAAGTAACTTCTCAAACATTGCTTAAAAATTAAAAAGAGCTAATTAAAAATATATCTTGTTAAGTTCCAGTTATTACTTGTCCATAGAACTTCTACTTTATGTAAGTTCTTTTCATTTCCTCCTCTGGTAAAAAAAAAAAAAAAAAGCTTCCAACCTGGCAGCACCCGCTGTGTGTGGAACTGCCACATCTAAAGGGCGTGACTTCCACTGCTAACTTACTGCTGAGAGAGTGAAAAAAAGAACAGAAGGAATAGCGTGGTTCATTTTTGATTACTTCCTTGCCTGGCGTTCAGTCACCTTAGGCAATACTGGAATAACACGCTCTGCTTCTAAAGGTCACAATTATTGCGGATTTTAAAAATAAATTTTTAATTTTACTTTCGAGCCCACTGCTGGAATGGCCTGATATCTTTTTCATAGTTTCTATGGTTACAAGGTATTTACATGTCATTAGAAATGCTGTGTTTTATTGTCTTTGCAGAGGCAAATCCTTTAACAGCAGTGTTAAAAAGTTTTGATATACCAGCTGGACATTTGGCTACTGACATTAATTAAATTTATTTTTATTTATACAGCACTTTCAACAATGGACATTGTCCCAAAGCAGCTTTACAGAGATAAAGGGATGTAAAGTTGTATAAAATAATGTATACATTTAGAGCCTATACGTTTGTTCCTTATAATTGTAAGTTTGTCCATAATGAGTGAGCCAGTGGTGACTGTGGCTAAGAAAAACTCCCTGAGATGGCATAAGGAACAAACCTTGAGAAGAACCAGTCTCAAAAGGGAAACCGTCCTAATTTGAGTGGCATAGAATGTCCATTCAGTCATCCTAAAACATCCAGTAATAGGTCCTAAACTAATATTGTTCACCTTCAACATTTAAATTTTGTACCTTAAGGATTAGTTCTTAGTTCCTTCTGGTAAAAGATGCTGTCAAATGCCCATGTAGAGGCATGACTCTTAAGGAAACCTCCATTCTGAAAGACATTAAATGGAATTCCGTTATTTTGAGTGGTGCTGTATTTTTATTATGGCTGCCAGATGTAAGATGTTGTCTACTGCACTGACATCTCAAACACAATTGGTAAAGGGCAAGATGTTCTTTTATCACTTATCAATTTCCAGCAAAGTTTGAGGTCGCCAGGGTGAAATCCCATGTAAAAATAGTCCAGAGAGCAGATTTTGGGCTCCGAAGTCCATAATTGCAAAAGCAATTACAGAAAAAAATTGGCTAGTTTTCTAAAAAGCAAAGCATTAGAAGATCTGTTTGAATTGAAATGCAATATGGGTAATTATAGTAATGTGGAAATATTGATGAAAAGACTAAATTCATAATCTCATTACAGAATGTGGACATTGTGGATGCCACTGAATTAATTACTGTATATACATGACCTTTAAAGTTTGAAGGCAGGGAATAGTTCAAATACTAGCATGCAAAGCGATCAAGCACAGAAAATAACCAGGTGTAAAATCCCTGGATCACATTTGCAACTGTCAAATGAAACAGGTTTCAGTTGTTATCAGGACAAGTATTTGAGGGAATGAGCTGTCATGCAGCAATCTGACCATATCTCAGAGTTGCAGTGTGCAGAGAAAAGCAAGCTTGTCTGTAGAATTGTGATTAGAATAATTACCCAGTGTGGATCAGAAGCATTGTGCAGCATGCCCTGCCTAATCAGTGCTCATTGATTTAAAACAAAAGGACAAGCTGGGAAGCAGTTTACATAAGCAATAATAAAAATGACAGTCACAAGATGTGCATAATAGACCTATTTCACACTGTTTCTCATGCTTCTGGCAAGAAATAAGTGATAAGTCTTATTCACGGACTTCTACATTTTAATTTTAGTCTATTTTAAGCATTCATAGGCTCTCTTGACTAATCACGAGGTTGTTAAGAAGCCTAACATTGCAAAACATTCGGAGTAAAGCATAGTGTCACATCAGGATCTGTTCCAGGTTTTAGGCTCCAGGTGTCTAGAAAAATATGGACTTCTAGTTTAATTTTAGCTCATCAACTCCTAAACTTGAGGGAACCAATGCAGACATGCAGAGCATATAAAGCTCCCACAAATACAGTAATCCCAATGCAAAAATGTAACCAGGGACCCTGAAGCTATGGTGTGGGATTAGTACATGATTTGCTTACCATGCCACTTTAAGAATTATGGTGTCCACTCGATTAAGTGTTTTGTCAACAAATGAGCACAGCAAGCATGGCTGTCACTTTGTCCTTCATGTACAGATGTACTTCAAGTTATGATGGTTTGATTTACGATTTTTTCGATCTTATGATGACAATAGCGATCCGAAAATAATAACAATTAAATTGTAATATTATTAAAATTTTTGCACTGTATGCAAATATTGCAGCAAATGCAACACGTTAAAATTCTTCTATGTTTTTGATGTTTTAAAGCCCAATTTTTGCTCGTCTCTCTTTTTTTTTTTATCTGCGTTGCCAGACGTTGAAACACGTCCAGATGGTGCACATTTATTTGCTATATAGTTGTGCTTCATACCACTTGTTTTGTCCAGCTCCGCTCTCCACTTGTAAACAGGCACTCGTCTACATGCTTGATGCCACATTTACTGTATAAGTAATATAAAGTTAATTCATCATGCTTCTGTAAATTGCTCTGTTTCATTAAATTAGTATACTACCCCATACTGATAACCATTTTTTTATGTGACTCTTCTTGTAATAAGTCTGTTAGTCACCGTGTTTCCATTTACATTCATATGTGCCTGGGTTTATTTTTTCTAATCGCAAATTCATCTAATGTTTTAGTAAGTCAGAGCATTTTTTTATGATCATTAGTTATTGTGTTCCCATTCAGCTTCCACAGTTCTACCCTCTATCTTGGGGACTTTGCAGCAGAGCTCATCGGCAAGAAAGAGAAACATAGATATGTTGTGTGTTCAGGAGACCAAGTGGAAAAAGAATTTAGACAAGGAATATTTGAGGGGGGTTTAAACTGTTCTTTAATGGAAAGAGAAATGGTGTAGGGGTGATTCTGAAGGAAAAGTACAGTAAGAGTGTAGTGGAGGTGAAGAGAGTTTCTGATAGGGTGATTAACATGAAGCTGGAAGTTGAAGGGGTGATGATAAAATGTCACAGTGCCTACATTTTGCAAGTTGGTTGTGAGATGGAGGAGAAGGAAAAATTCTGGAGTGAATTAGTTGAAGTGGTAGAAGGTTTACCTAGGAATGGAAGACTGGTGATTGGGGGAGATGTCAATTGTAATGTTGGTGAAGGGAACAGGGGTGATGAGGAGGTGATGGTAGGTATGGTTTTAAGGAGAGGAATGTAGAAGGGCAGATGGTGGTAGATTTTGCTAAAAGGATGGAAATGGCAGAGGTAAATACTTATTTTAAGAAGGAGGATCATAGGGTGGCGTATAAGAGTGGAGAAAGGTGCACACAGGTGGACTATGGTCTATGCAGGAGAACCTTAACCTGAAAGAGATTGGAGACTGTAATGCAGGGGAGAATGTAGCTAGACAGCCTCAGATGGTGGTCTGAAGGGTGGCTTTGGAGGTGAAGAAGAAGAGGAGGAGAGTAAAGACTGAAAAAATACTAAGATGGTGAAAACTAAATGAGGAAGACTGTGGTGTGAGATTCAGGGAAGAGGTCATACAGGGGCTCAGTTTTGGTGAGATTGTGCTGTGTACTTGGTGTGACATCTAGAAATAGAAAAGAAGACAAAGAGACGTGGTGGTGAAATGAAGAAGGACAGGGAAGCATAAGGTTGAGGTTGGCGAAACAGAATTATGATCGACAGAGTGATGAGAAAAGTAGGCAGGGGTACAAGGAGATGCGTCAGCAGGTGAAGAGGGATGTGACTGAAGCAAAGGAAAAGGCATATAAAGAGCTGTATGAGAAGTTACACTAAAAAAGGAAAAAACTTTTTGTATTGGCCAGGCAGAGGGACTGAAAGGATGGAGATGGAAATGTGTTGACTGGTGAGGAGAGTGTGTTGAGAAAATGGAGGGAGGTTGATGAATGATGAAGATGAGAGAGAAGGTTCGATAGTGTGAAGATGGTGAAGCAGGAAGTGGATAGGATTAGTAAGGAGGAAGTGAGAGCAGCAATTAGGAGGATGAAGAGTGGAAAGTCGGTAGGACCAGATGACATATTGGTAGAAGCAGATGGAGCTGTTTGGTAGAGATGGCAGTGGAGTTTTTAACCAGATTGTGTAGCAAGATTTTGAAGGTGAGAGGATGCCTGAGGAATGGAGAAGGAGTGTGCTGGTACCGATCTTTAAGAATAAGGGAGATGTGCAGACCTGCAGTAACTACAGGGGAATAAAGTTGATCAGTCACACCATGAAGTTATGGGAAAGAGTAGTGGAAGCCACATGGCTTGTTACCTCATTTGACCAGCGGATTATTTTAATAATGCCATTGCTTTGTGGATTCAAAATGTCAAAAACAGGTAATCACCATGATTCAGGAGAGGCCATCACTGGCAGATGTATAGCTTTTCGCTTTCCCTGGTTGGATGCCAAATACAGACCACTGACACCTGCTGTTGTGTCTCCCATACACGCTCATACTCTTTCACACAAGTATACATACACACTAGTTAGCAGTGTCCTTCATGTGTTTTTTTTTTACTTCAGCTGGGTGGATTGGTCAAATTGCACACACTGTTAAAACATCCACTTCTGTTTCTGTCAACTAAGAGCTCTAGGAAGCAAAGTTTAGAGTTCTGCATTGCTTGCTAAATGACTTGATGGTGCAAAAGGTCTACGAGATATTAATATATCTGCTACTGAATTAATTAATGCTAATTACCTATTACAACATGCTAACTTTTCTCACATTATTTTGTCTAGTTACTTACATAATAGAATTGTTGTTTGACTTAAAACTCGAAGCTAAAATCTCAATTTGAAACTACACATTTATACAAACCAAGAAAATAACTAGAGCATTTTGATATCCAAAATTGGATATCTGAATCACAGGACAATCAAATCTTAGCGTGTAGTGTGTGTTTTTATCGGTTTGTTCAGTATCCAATATACAATTATTAATTAAAATGCTAAAGTGATAGAACGATTTTCTAACATCAAAAACCAGGAGCTTTTATTGTTTGTCTAGAGGGGGCATGCCAAGTGGGTGTTAAAGGCTATGGCACAATCCAAACCCTAGGGATTTAAAATCTCATTAAAACATTGTCATTAGGTGCAGAGGCAGAACAAGGGTGAGTCTTTTTCACATGCTAAATATCGGAGGTGGGACAATGTTTGAGAAGCAGCAGAGATGATACAAATCCACAGGCACGCACAATAGACATCACCTGTCTGTGAAGTGGAGTAAGGTGGCAAATCTTTGATGCCCACACTAGCTCTGGTTCTCTGGGTCATTCTATTATGGACACGTTCTTTGTTTTGACCTCTAACCCTTTGTGTAAGTGTTAAAGAAAGTTGGATGGGGGGGCAGATAATGCTCTGCCGTGTCTAATATATTCCTAACACAATATTCATTACAGCCATGCTCTTCTCATTCGCATTCTTATTTGATCCATTTGCTCAGTGGATTATAAGATCACAGTGTGTTGAAGCCCCCACAGTTAATTAGCACAAAAAGTGCGTGTGATTGATACACAGAAGAGTGGGCAAGTTGTTGGGCAGAGCAAGCATTTCCTGTGAGTGTGATATATGTGTGTGTGTGTGTGTGTGTGTGTGTGTGTGTGTGTGTGTGTGTGTGTGTGTCTCTGGCCGAAAACCTAGAGGTTAGCAAGTTCTGTATGGTAGCTGAATGTGACTTTGCACATGCCTTGCAATTGTTTAACCATGGTTCTTATAAGATTTTATCCTAAGTCACATGCTTATAATGTAGCAGATCCAGTGCTTTTAGGAAGTATTCGGTTTGGGACTTAATTCCAGAAGATATATCAATATTTTTCAAAAGATGAGTTATACACATTCAGGTCAGGTTTTGCAGGTTATTGCTGGACTTCAGACTCTGCAAAAGATTTACATGTAATTCACCTTCACATTATTCACATTATGCACTACCTTGTCTCATTTAGCCCCAAATCTTCACACCATGTCCCACAAGCTCTCACTTTGCTCACTACCCTACTTCACCTAATCTCATCTTCTCATCTAACTTTTATTTCTAATTTTGACACACCCTTTCTTAAACTTGTCTTCTAGTAAGTTGCCCTTCTCTGTCTCACCTTGCTTCATCTTGTCTCACTTAATGCAAACTTGCCTCATTCTTTATGATGTTGACAAACCCTGCTTGACCATGGCCTGCTCGGTCTCACCTTGCTTTATCTTGTCCTGCCTAACGAGAAGACAATACATTACAGCAGAGTCAAAATCTTTTCTTTGCATATCCCTGCTATTTTATCTGGAAGCTATGGTCAGCAATGATACAGCGCCCTTAGAGCACATGTGGTTAAGTGACTTGCTCAAGGGCCCAACAGTGGCAGCTTGTTAATACTAGGGCTAGAATACCCTGACTTTATGATCAGTAACCTAGGGCCTTAACCACCACTGCCCTAAAATTATTTCTTCACATATCCCAGCGAAGCAGGAAGCTGGGCTCAGCTGAGCACATAGGATTAAGGACCTTGCTCAAGAGGCCCAAGAGTGGCAGCTTAGTCATACTGGGGCTTGAACTGCAGACCTTCCGATTGGTAACCCTTAACCACTGAGCTACTGCTCGAAGGGTGGCAGAAAGAGATCTCAAAACAAAAATATTCTAGCAAACTTGCCTCATTCTTTGTCACATTGACAAACTCTGTTTGAGCATGTTTTTCCTTGGCCTGCTATGTCTCACCTTTCTTTATCTTTTCTCACCTAACACATACTTGTCTCTTCCTTTCTCACTTTGACAAATCCTGCTTGAACCTGTTTGCTCTGACATCTCCCGCTGTCTCATCTTGCCCTGCTCTGTCTCACCTTGCAGTATTCTCTCACTGAGCCTCATTCTATCTCATCTTTCTTTTCTGTGTCTCACCTGGCTTCAATGATTTCTCACATTGTCACCCTTTGCCCACCTTGCCCCTCTTTGGTCTTTGTATTTGACTTTAGATCATTTGTTTTTCACACTGTGCCTCTGTTAATGTTGAAAACGTTTGTTCTGCTCTGGTTTGTCAGTTCTCTGTTTGCACTGATTACTGCCAATGTTCTACTCTGTCCAGGTTGCTTCATAGCCACCTGTGTTCACTCTGTCCAACACCATCTTCTGGAACAAAAACAGGACTTTGAATTTGCAACTAAGATGTTGTGCTTTATATTACAGACCAGGTTCTGAAAGAAGCCCAAACTTTGAATCCACTGTGTCACCTTGATATTAACATTTTTAACCTTTCATAAAAGCGTTTCTTATATAAGGTGCATTTTACTTGTCACATGTACATTAGAGCACATTGAAATTCTTTCTTTGCATATCCCAGCTTGTTAGGAAGCTAGGGTTAGAATGTATGATACAGCACCCCTGGAGCACAGAAGGGTAAGGGCTTTGCTCAAGGGCTCAAAAATGGCAACTTGGCAATACTAGGGCTTGAATATCTGACTTTCCAGTTAGTAACTCAAAGCCTTATCACCAGAGGTGGCAAAAGTACACACATCCTTCACTCAAGTCGAAGTACAGATACTTATATTTTAAAATACTCTGGTAAAAGTTGAAGTACTGACTATCCTCTTTTATTCAAGTTAAAGTAAAGAAGTTTGGGCTTTGACATGTACTTAGGTAAAAAGTAACCAATAATACTAACTTTAGTATCACGCTGGTAACTGAACCTCACATCATATTACTATTAGGTCTGTCAGTTTAAAATGTAATCGTGATTAATCGCACGATTGTCGTGAGTTAACTCATGATTATTTGCAACATAATTACACATTTTTATCTGTTCTTAAACGAATGCCTTGGTCACATGTCTTACTTACATCTGCTACCTTCTTAAAGGGGCTGCTCCGACCAATAACACATAATACATTACCGCTAATTTCAATACGGAAAATACCAGTTTTTATGCCAAACGTATTATTTTATTTTGTTGTATTTATCTGCCACACCTTAAAGGACGGTCCGTGAAAATATTGTCCAAAATTAAACTGGTCTGTGGCGCAAAAAAAAGGTTGGGGACCACTACTCTAATCAACATGGCAATAGACAAATATTTATGCTTTATGCAAATGTATGTTTATTATTAGTAAAACAATAATCAATATAGCTCATGAAGACAAAATATTCTTGTAAATGTTTGAAAGTATTATGGTGTATTAAATTACGTAAATGATCAGGACACCAAACGAAACTTTTGCTTTGTTTCTACACGGATGGTTAATGAGGTGATACCAGAGAAACTGTACCTCTTCCAAGTTTTATATGGATTACATAACAGGGAATATTTGTTTTCGATGTGAATTTATTTAAAAGTAGACATTCCGAGCTTTCTATACATATATTTGTTATGTCTGTTAGGTGAGTACTCACTGAGATTCAGGTTGTTTTATTTATGTCTGTCAAGAGCAATGACAGAGATGGCAAAGAGCGCCCGGTGTCTGGTTTCTTTATTTGAAAAAAGCACAGCATTTTGTTGTTATGATGAGTGTATACAAATAAATGTAGACCCATTACAGATTTGATGTATTGCTTTTATCTGCACAATCATAAAAGATTCACCGATTAAGTTCATTTCGGTGTTATAAAGAAAAAATGCCACAAAAAAACACCAGCATGTTTGTCGACCCCAGAGGGTTCATTGTTCGCATCATGGTGGATTTTGGTGCTGAACTGAGACTTGGTGCATCAGTAAAGCAAATGTTTACTGATTAAAAATTATTTTAGTTTATTTATTTATTATATCTGAGTAAAGAAAGGACGTCGTAAATAAACGTGTGCTGCGCTGAAGGTTTAAATTTTACCATTTTTATATTTATTTATATTTTTAGTAAAAATGGTCAAACAGAAATACACGTTTCATTAATCATGCATTCATAAAATTAGTGTTGTTAAAAGGAATTAGCATTTTGACAGCCCTAATTAATATATTAATACAAACTGAATTTTTTATTACCTAATGAATGTATCTAGGCTGAACAACCACCATATAGAACACAAGCAGAGAAAAGATGATGATCAGGTGATCAGGAATGTCTCTGTTCTTAGGTTTACATCACGGACTCCCTCTGTCTCATCTACGTTTACCCCAAACTTCTTGGTGCCTTCTGCCTGCTCATTGTTAGCTATTACATTAGCTTATGTCTGTGGTTTGTGAGAGCCAGGAAATGAGACACCAGTGTTAGATTGAAAATAGGTTGATGGACTGAATAATAAGAAAAAATAGTCACTAAATAGATTAAAACTAAAGTAACAAGCCTGTTTTGAAAATTTTAGAAGTAGAAAGTACATATATTTGTGTAAAAAATGGAAAGCAAAATGTCCAAAAAATAAATAATAAAGTACTTACAGTGAGGAAAATAAGTATTTGAACACCCTGCTATTTTGCAAGTTCTCCCACTTAGAAATCATGGAGGGGTCATCGTAGGTGCATGTCCACTGTGAGAGACATAATCTAAAAAAAAAATCCAAAAATCACAATATATGATTTTTTAACTATTTATTTGTATGATACAGCTGCAAATAAGTATTTGAACACCTGTCTATCAGCTAGAATTCTGACCCTCAAAGACCTGTTAGTCTGCCTTTAAAATGTCCACCTCCACTACATTTATTATCCTAAATTAGATGCACCTGTTTGAGGTCGTTAGCTGCATAAAGACACCTGTCCACCCTATACAATCAGTAAGAATCCAACTACTAACATGGCCAAGACCAAAGACACTAGAGACAAAATTGTACACCTCCACAAGGCTGGAAAGGGCTACAGGGAAATTGACAAGCAGCTTGGTGAAAAAAGGTCCACTGTTGGAGCAATCATTAGAAAATGGAAGAAGCTAAACATGACTGTCAATCTCCCTCGGACTGGGGCTCCATGCAAGATCTCACCTCGTGGGGTCTCAATGATCCTAAGGAAGGTGAGAAATCAGCCCAGAACTACACGGGAGGAGCTGGTCAATGACCTGAAAAGAGCTGGAACCACCGTTTCCAAGGTTACTGTTGGTAATACACTAAGACGTCATGGTTTGAAATCATGCATGGCAAGGAAGGTTCCCCTGCTTAAACCAGCACATGTCCAGGCACGTCTTAAGTTTGCCAATGACCATTTGGATGATCCAGAGGAGTCATGGGAGAAAGTCATGTGGTCAGATGAGACCAAAATATAACTTTTGGGTCATAATTCCACTAAACGTGTTTGGAGGAAGAAGAATGATGAGTACCATCCCAAAAACACCAGCCCTACTGTGAAGCATGGGGGTGGTAGCATCATGCTTTGGGGGTGTTTTTCTGCACATGGGACAGGGCGACTGCAATGTATTAAGGAGAGGATGACCGGGGAGATGTATTGTGAGATTTTGGGGAACAACCTCCTTCCCTCAGTTAGAGCATTGAAGATGGGTCAAGGCTGGGTCTTCCAACATGACAATGACCCGAAGCACACAGCCAGAATAACCAAGTAGCCAGTCTGCAGACCTAAACCCAATAGAGAATCTTTGGAGGGAGCTCAAACTCCGTGTTTCTCAGCGACAGGCCAGAAACCTGACTAATCTAAAGAAGATCTGTGTGGAGGAGTGGGCCAAAATCCCTCCTGCAGTGTGTGCAAACCTGGTGAAAAACTACAGGAAACGTTTGACCTCTGTAATTGCAAACAAAGGCTACTGTACCAAATACAAACATTGACTTTCTCAGGTGTTCAAATACTTATTTGCAGCTGTATCATACAAATAAATAGTTAAAACATCATACATTGTGATTTCTGGATTTTTTTTTTTAGATTATGTCTCTCACAGTGGACATGCACGTACGATGACAATTTCAGACCCCTACATGATTTCTAATGGGAGAACTTGCAAAATAGCACGGTGTTCAAATACTTATTTTTCTCACTGTATATCTTATTATATTATACTATTATATCAGAAAAATCTACTTAAGTACAATAACAAAGTATTTGTACCATGTTACTTCCCACCTCTGTTAACCGCTGAGCTACCACTTCCCCTTGACCTGCATTTTCTTTAAATAAACACAATTGAATCCAAATCTTCTTACACTTGTTAATGCGTGTGATGAGATGCTGTTTAAAAAGCACTTTAACAAAGAGTAATTGAAATTTCTTGTCTAATTCCCTCATATTTTTCATGATAAAACAGACTGTTCACATCTCACACTTTCTTCAGGACTTATGTGGGTCAGTGGTATCCATTGATTAAAAAATAAATAAAACAGTGGAGACAAAATAGTAAATTCATTGATACACAGCAGTAAATCATGAAAGCTTTTATTTCATTCATGCCATATGCCGTCTTATCCAGACCTACTTACATTTCCCCATTCTGAGCAGCTACGTGGTTAAGGGCCATTCTCAGGGGCCCAGGAGTTGCAGCTTGTGGCTTGGATTTGACCTCACAACTTTTAGATCCAAAGTCCAATGCATTCACTACTAAGCTACAACCTCCCTAAATGCGTATCTTGTTCTTACCCAGGCCAGCCATCATCTTTAACTAACACACTGCAGGTGCAACAAATCATCAGTGCTAGTTTCACTCTCGCTGTGTGTTATTTGTGTTCAGATTGATTTTGCATGCTGTAAATTGGATTTGAATAAAACTGTAAATAGATACTCTGAAGCTGTCGTCACTTTCCCTATTATACCACACCTCCATTCACCTCCATTCATATATATATATATATATATATATATATATATATATATATATATATATATATATATATATATATATATATGGAGGTGGATGGAGGTGTATATATATACCTCACCATCATCATCTTCAGGATGCACCACTTGTCGTCACATATCATGAATGATCACACGCTGGCGATATGTTATTCAATCTTTATATCATTCACACCCTTACATCCATGTGATTTCTCCATCCAGCCAGACTGCGTCAGAAATAACCACCGACTCATTCGCCCATTCAACCTCATGCCATCCCCAAGTCCCACCTCCGCCTGGTCTCATTGAAACCAAATTACATGCCTGACAGACGAGGAGTTATAAATTCCCCTTTTAATAGCTCCTTGGTCTTCGTGTGGGTGAGATTATTTTGGTTGTGCAGTCGTGCAGGTTCTAATTCACAAAGGCAAATCAAATTACGTTTTAGATTAAATTAGAATATTCAGAATCTTTTGAATGAATTCGAGCTCAATGTGTTAGAATGGAAAACAAATTCTTACATTCCAGGATGTCAGGGTTTACCTAAAGCACAGCAAAGCCCAAATGTTCCTCATGTTTCACACTAAAACCACGGTGAATTCAAGAGAAATGAAAAGAAAGTTCACTTGTAGTGTTGTAGAACATTTTTTAAATAGACGAGAAAAAAATAAGTTGACAAAAACGTATAAAGACATCTATAAATGTGTGTGTGTCCTTATTTGTATTTGTGTATGCATGTCAATGTGTGTGTGTGTGTGTCTATGTGTATCTGTGTGCATGAGAGTGTAAGTTTTTGTGTGCGTGCTTTTATAAGCATGTGTGTGTTTTGATGATCAATTATAAATTGCATGTTTAGTTCTTCACCAAACTGTTACCACAAAGTTGTATAGGATGTCTTTAGGTGTGGAAGCATGTTTCCATTTAATAAACTAAAATGCCCAAACCTGTTCCAGCATGACGATGCTCCTGTGCACAAGGCCAGCTACATAAACATATGCTTCACATGGCTTGAACTAGAAGATCTTGGCCTTCTATAGAACCCTGACCTCAACCCTACTGAACATCTTTGGAACAAATATGACCACCCCTACATCAGTAGCTTCTTCTTCCTAGAAGAGTGAAAATTCTTACAATAGTAAATGGGGATTCAATGTGGAATAGAATGTAAAAAATTGTACTGTCAGGGTTTTTGTAAACTTTGGTTCGTATAGTGATTTTTGTTCTGTGATGCTTTGTACCAGGAAAGCTTGCCTGTCCCTGTACTCCCCTTTTCCTCATTTGTGAGACACTTAAAATAAAAGAGAAGAAAAAATTGTGCAAAATTAATTAATAAAGTATAAATGTATGAAAATAAAAGCTGGAGAGAATGTAACCGCTCCCCCAAATCACCTTTCTGTTTTATATTCATATTTCAGAAGTCTAGTTTTTAAACATTTTTCTTTCACCTCTTTACCCTCCAACATTTTTTATAATTTTTTTAAAGTACATTAGATGATTTTGGCTAGAGCCTGGTACTGCTCAGCTTTCAGAACTGAAGTTGAAAATGCATAATTGGAATCATTTAATAATTAGATTTTGCATTAGGAAACATTTATATGGTTTTATACACATTCATTTTCACTTATTTGACCTCTTAAAACCCCAGGATCTGGCCTTTTGGTCAGATTTGTATTCCTCTTGCTGGTCACTACACACTTATCATTGTAGTTTCTGAATAATTAAATACAATTTATCACGATGAATAATGACTAGAGCATTACAGGTAAGGGGATGCAGAAAAAGTGACATGTGGTACATTTCATATGCCTGTATGTTTTTTTTCCCTCTGTCATTAGGTGAGGACTGTTTAAAAACCATGTGATGCTGTGGGACTCTATGTGACCTCAAGTAACTCAATGTGACATTCTATGAACAATCTGTCAATATGTCAAAAAGAATGAATCATGGCAGCAAAATGTCAATCACATGATTGTTCACATGAAAAGTTCATGTGACTTATGTATGGTGTGTGTGTGTGTGTGTGTGTGTGTGTGTGTGTGTGTGTGTGTGTGTGTGTGTGTGTGTAAAACCTAAGTTAGAAACAGACAGTCAGATGGAAAGTCACAGGAAGAGAGAAAGACATAGACAGACTGACAGAGAGGAAGCAAGAGATAGACAAATAGATAGTGACAGATGAAGAGACAGAAATGTGTGAGTGAGAGAGAGAGAGAGAGAGAGAGAGAGAGAGAGAGAGAGAGAAAGAAAGAAAGAAAGAAAGAGATTGAGATAGGTGAAGAGAGAGTACAAAGACCGACAGACTGACAGACTGACAGACTGACAGATAGATAGATAGATAGATAGATAGATAGATAGATAGATAGATAGATAGATAGATAGATAGATAGATAGATAGATAGATAGATGAAGAAACAGAGACACAGACAAAGATCCTTGTATGACCTGTGTTTTTTTAGCTAATGAACAGACATTGAATAAGCAAAGGAAGAGATCTGTGTGTTTCTCTTTTCTCTTAAGCCAGGAAAGACAAGGAAACAGACAGAGAAAAGCACACATGCTGCGAGAAAACACACAAAACTTTTACATCCACACTCTAATCCAAAACTAAACCTTTTCCATTACCAAAAAAATAAACCATACAGCCCCGTCCATATGACAGTTACCATGGAAACAGCATCATGTGGATTTTTTGTTTGGTTACTGCTTTTATTTTGTTTTGTAGCACTTCAGAGCTTCGACTTTACAGCCCTCATCAAAACAGTCCTCTTTCCAAGAACAAACGACATACGCTTTGCTCCTGAGGAGAAAAAAATGGCCACCATGCTGCAGGTAAACTTACCTCAAGAAAATGCAGGAAACACAGTCATTAGTACAATAGAAATTAATTAAATGTCTGAAAGTAGTGCAGGTCAGAGTGAAGAAATAATAAAAGGATTGTGTTTCTCTTCAGTGTACTCAAATATTAAAAAGTATAGGATTTTAACTGACAAAATTGTCATGATAATGCAAAATTAATTTTTCTTGCTTAAATTGAAACAGATTTTGATTTTCAAGAAGCAGTTTGGCCAAAAAATCTTCATTCAATCTCCTTAAGGTAACTGGTCGCATATAAAGCATCTTAATAATCAACATTTACCTTGAGTGAAAATTTGACATGCTAACAAAACCGGTTATTAGCTACTGAAATCAATGCTAGTCTAATATGGGATTAGCAAAAACAACTAACTTAAGTCTAGCCTGTCAATTTCTTTTCATTTTCCAAATTAGATACTGTAAATGCCATCTCTGAAGGAATATATTTTGTTTTCTACAAGTCCCTCACTATTAAAATATGATATATGGACAAAGTACTGATGCACTTGACCTTTCCAGCCATATGTGAATTCGTCCCCAAACTGTTACCACAACATTGGAGGCACACAATTGTACAGGACATCTTTAGATGTGAGAGATTTATATTTTTTTCTTTACTTGATATATCTAGTAGACCCAAACCTGTTCCAGCAGGAACACCTTTGAGATGAATGTGAATGCTGACTGCACCCTAGGTCTTCTCACCTCACCTACATCAGTACCTGACTTTACTAACACCCTTGTAGCTGAATGAAATCTCACAAATCTACACAAGCACACTCCAAAATCTAGTGGAACATCTAGATCTTTCCAGAAGAGTGGAAGATATTATAACAGCAAATTTCTTTTTACAGGTTGACAAAAGAAGATATGAAGAGAACACATAACCTTTACAACCACTAAAGTGAAGCTAAATGTTAATTTATATACAGTGTCTTGTTATGATTGCTTTGTATGCTTGTCTAAACATCATTGTACAATTTGTCAGGTAAAATGAAAAAAAAAAAAAAATAGAGGAACGTTTAAGCATTTTCTTTAGACCTTGTACTGTACTGCATTACAATTCATCTGTTTTAGCACTAGTCATGAGTTGCAGAAAAAATTACAGAGGAGTACCGAGGTATTAGTGTACTATTTTCTCAGTACATCCTTAAGTCTAATAACTAGGGTCTGTTGACTTCCATCTTTACACAAAAGTATAGCAAACTGTAGCGCTAACTACTTTGTGTAATGTGTAGCACAAGGTTGTTAAGCTGAGTTCTTTGGGATTTGTAATGAATAGTTTTTTTAAATGTATAAATAAAAATGTGCAAAAGTATTCTTATTTTGGCATTGTAATGTATTTAATTCAAAGTACAAGTACAGTCATGAGGGAAGAAATAAATTACACACTTTTTTAAATCTTGTACTGTATTCACCAGGGCCTAAATGACAGTGTGGGCCTTACTAATCCAAAAACTAAACCAACATTCAGAAACCAGGTGTGAAAAAATATGTTCACAACAATAGGAGAAACATTTAGAAAAAAATCATTAGCAACGAAAACTGGACCACAAAAGTAGATCCCTGCCCGGGATCCCGCGGGATCCCAATCCCATTGCAGCCCTTCATCTAGAAGTTTCTGGGTCTTATATTGTTCTAGGGAAATGTGGACTCATTTGACAATACAACAATACAACATTGCTTTACATATTTGATGTTTGAGATCATGTGTTTATGCACAGCTATTTTAAGGTCCCACCAACAGCACTATAATGAGGTTGAGGTCTGGCTTTTGATTTTGTTTTTCTATCACCTTGATTATTCTTCTTTAGCCATTCATATGGCATTTTGCTGTGTGTTAGGATCGTTGTTTGGTTGTATGAACCCGTTTCCACTCAGCTGGACAGATGACCTTATATTTCTCTCAAGAATATTCTGGTCTAAAGTAAAGTTGTCTCAGTGACTCAAAGTTTCTCAAGTCCTGTAGCTGCAAAACAAGCCCACGTATGAGACGTTTGTGGTGATGTGCTGGGTTTGGTTGTTGCCAAATAAGGCACTGTGCATGATCTTGACCTTGGTCTAATCAATCCAAAGGATAATCCTTTAAGGATAAAGTAGTTTGTTTAGGTGCAATTTTGCATTCATAAATCATACCACAATACACTTTTTCCACCCCAGCTTTTCATGAAAAGGAAAAAGGAAATAAAACAGCTTTTTGAAAATGATCTCCAAAGTGGATCAATTTGAAAACGCAGTTTTGTGGTAAACAGAGGCTTTCGAAAACGATGACACATTTTTAGTCATTGGGGCGATGTTTACAAAAAAAAAAGAAATTAAATAAACGCCAGGCCGAAATTACGCAGGTCAAAGCATCCTACGTTTTGCTCAAGCACAGTACAGGGATGTAAGCGTTTTTAAAATTTTCATTGTGAATGAGCCACTTTTGAGAAACGATTGAAAAATGGAAGGCTTTTAAGACGAAAACGCCTAATTTTCTAATTTATCCAGATTCATGTAGGTATAGCCTGTGATGCTTGACTATTTGCTATATATTTTATTTTTTTCTTGTGATGCCTCTTTGACAAGGAGCTTTGACAAGGAGCTAACTTACAAACTAACTAACTAACTAACTAACATTTACACACTCCTGTTTCCACTGTGCATTTGTGAAGTATTATGTTCAGTAATCTCTAGCCTCTGCGTGTACCAGGACTTGTGTCCTGTGTTTTGATTTTCCAGTTTTGACCTTGTCTTGTCTTTCCATGTTCACATTGTCAAATTTCCAAGTTCACACTGTTTGCTGATCATGTGACCTATTGCCTGTAAACCATTTATGCTTCTGCATCATGATTTAAAATTCTGTTTAATTCATAAAATCTCTTTTCCCTGCACATACATCCACCTGTCTTTCATTACATGACACACAGCAAACACATTGACCCTGCACCAGATTTCACTCAGCTTGAACAGGAAGCATCTCACCGACAGAGGTAAATGCTGTGAATATTCTTGAAAAAACAAAAAGTTTTGGGAAGAGTTTCAAACTGATTTTAAATCCATCATGGTATAAGATCGTCTCTTATAATAGAGTGGAAGCACACAGTACTAATAGTCACAGCTGATTCAGGCGCAGCAGTGGAAATTGAAAACGAACAGGACGATCTGATATCCACCTGCCCGGAAATAAGATCCACTCTGCACTGAAAAAGGCAGCATGTATTTTTAGTTCGGGTGACATTATTAAGCAAATCGTATCAAAAATTGCTCGAAGTAGACCTTTTGAAACGGCGACACGACAAGCTGAAGGCAACTAATATTCATGAATATTTATGAGCGTGACTCAGAAACATATGAACCTGATTATGTTTATACTGAAAATTGGATATATTTGCATTGGGAAAGTTGTCTGTAAGTCATTATGGAGAGTTTTAGAGGGAAAGAAATAGAGATAGAGGGAGAGAGAGAGAGAGAGATTATTCGTCCTATTGCATTGTGTGTATAAGACAGAGAGCTGGGTAATGGACAGATTACTCCCCACTCTACCATCTGGCTATGTAAACCCGACATTTGTAAGCACAGCTGTGTGTTTCAGCCCGTCTTCACTCATTCTTACTCATGTACACACATTCCACATGCAATGCAAGTTACTCATGGCTGTTTAGGCATGCACAGAGCAGCATGGTAAGGTCAAGCACATACATTAGCACTTTGCAGAGGGGTGGTGTGGTGCAGATGACTTAGTCACACACTTTCTGGGTTAATTACAGAATAAAACAAGATGAGCTGGGCTGTCAAAGGTTAATGAGGTTCAGTGATTACCTCCTTGATGTCGATTCTTTCCCAAAATCTTTGATGTTTATATAATCACTTGCTACTCCACTTAAACTTTCTTTCGGCTTCTCCCATTAGGGGTCGCCACAGCGGACCATCCGCATGTTTGATTTGGCACATGTTTTTACGCTGGATGCCATTCCTAACGCAACCCTCCCCATGTATCCGGGCTTGGGACCGGCATTAAGAGTGCACTGGCTTGTGCAACCCTAATGGCTGGGGTTGGTTCCCTGACCGGCTACTCCACTTAATTATGAATAAAAGTATGTGGCATACTATAACATTTCAATGTTGTCCAAAAGCAAGTTCCATAAAACGTTATCTCATGTTTTCACTTGTGTGCTATATGCGGTCATTTCTGCAATAGCCCCTCTTGAAGAAACCAGAAGGTGGCAGAAAAGGTGGCCTTTGTAGTGGAAAACCTCCTAACCACCACTGACACTAGAGACACCTTCCAAAAATGTTAAATAAATGCATTTTTTTGGAATTATATACAAACATGTATCGAGACTTTTGTAACACGCCAACAGATGGCAGCACAAGGCAGCACGCACAGTCACAGTAAGCACTGACTTTCATAAATCAGTGTGCCAATAGACATTGTCTTGTGTACATCAGGAGCTGTGCAACTGGTGCTAATAAAGTCATATCAAGAAGCTTTTATTGTCATTTTAACCATATATAGCTGATGCAGCACACAGTAAAATGAGACAACGTTGCCCCCAAACCCTGGTGCTACATAAAACAACATAAAAGATACATAACAGAAAGAAACACAGCGCTAAAGATTCCGACCATGATTTCATCATGGACAGCAAAAAACTGGATGCTCCATGATGACAATGCACTCTGTCAACGAACTCTCCTCACAAGTGAGTTTTTAGCCTGAAACAAAATGATCTCACTTCTGCACCCACCTTACTCACCAGATGTGGCTCCTGTGGACTCCGCCTTTTTCTTCACGAAGATGAAGATCTGGCAAAAATCCCATTATACACATTGTTTTAGTTGTGATGAATATGATGTAAATGTGCTGTACATATAAATACATAATTTGACCTACTGTATGTGGCAGTGCAGCAAACACACAATGATTTAATTTCTATTTAGTTTTATTTGTGTTAACAATTTACATTGTCCCAAATGAGCTTTATTAAGGAAGTGTGAATGTATAAGTTGCCTGTAAGTTTGTTTCTTATAAGTTTATCCCTAATGAGTGAGCCAGTAGCGACTGTGGCAAGTAAAACTCCCTGAGATACTGTAGTATGAGGAAGAAACCTTGAGAGGAACCTGAATCAAAAGGTAACCTATCCTCATCATTACAGTTTCATCATTGTTGAGGTGTGCTGTTCAGTGATGGGTGCATAATAATTGCAAGTGTTTGGCAAGTAAAAAAACTCCAACATTGGTTGTGCACTTTGCATTTGAATGTCTCAAAAATAGCAGGCAATTGTATTTTTTTTTTGAACGACATTTTATTCAGGATGACTTTTGTTGACATTATAACTCAAACGAGTCAAGGCGTTCCCGGGACATTGACAGGACAATTCATGAGTTATTAAGAAAGAACAATGATTAAATAAATGAATAAAAGAAACCTGCTTTTCATCCTGAAAGGTTGGGTGACTCTACACTTTTGACTCACAGATGAATGGAAATGATGAAGGTTTCGGGTTTGTGTCTCTTCACTCTCATTCATAAGAGGATGATCTGCACGCCAGTGAAAAAAAGCTCTGTTTCAACCCTTGGCTGCCTTACGCTGATCCATCAAACTGACATAGCAAAACACTGGCATGGGAGTCGAAATGCCGAGCAGACAATAAAGCTGTCATGTCAATAACAATCAGATTTTCCATCGCGGCAGAGACATGTTTGAGTGATGAATGTGTCAAAAAGGCATTATAAAATAGTAACAGATCTCTCCAGCTAGACATGGGCAATAAAACTATAATGATTGTCATAAGACTGCACTAACATAAACATCTAGCTGGAGAGAATAAACAGTTCCTGAGTGGGAAAAAAAACATATTATGGACTTACAACGTTCAGTCATAGCATTAAATCCACTGAGAGATGGCGTAATACCATTGATCTCCTTACAATGGCACCTCACAAGGGTATCACATAGCAAATTCAAAGTCTATTCCAAAAGTTGATGTGATGGAAGCAGGAAAAACAAACAAGAGTAAGGATCTGAGTGACTTTGACAAGAGCCAAATTATGGTGGGTTAGGGCATCTCTAAAATGGCAGGTCTTTTGGGCTTTTCTTGGTATGCAGGGGTTATAACCTACCAAAAGTGGTCCAGAAAAAGGAAGATCAGTGAAACATATGTACATTACATTGAATTTATTATATATTGTTTCACTTATCCCAGCAATGTTAGGAAGGGTCAGCCATCATACAGTGTGGAGGACAGAGGGTTCAGGGCCTTGCTGAAGGGCCCAAGAGTGTCAGACTGGCGATACCAGTGCGTGAACCCCCAACCTTCCAATCAGTATATCACAGCCTTAACCACTGAGCTATTACTTCCTTCGTTGGGGTCCAAGGCTCACTGATGTGTGTGAGGAACCTTTGTGGTCCACTCCTGCAGAACAGCTATTGTAGCACAAATTGCTAAAAACAGTTTAAGCTGCCTCTAATAGAAACATAGCAGAACATAATATACTGATGTCTATTGGGCTGCAGAGCATTCTGACCCTCTCTGTGCCTTTTTTATGATCAAAAGCTCCTACAATAAACATCAGAACTGGACCATGACAATGGAAAGAAGGTTGCCCAATCTATTGAAACTGTGTCTGTGTCGCTTACTTTGAGTTTACATGGTACCAGAGAAGCCAAAGAAGGAAGTGCAATGTTCTACTGGGAAGCCTTTGTTCAGTCCCGTATCTGCAAAAATGTTATTTTCTCCCTCCTGTAGTATTTAAGTTTTGTCCCGCTCTCACCCACAAAAGCCTGCATGTAATATGTATAAGTAATTAGTTCCCGCTAATCTGCTTTTTAGTTTCACTCGCCTCCCTTTTAAACATGAATGAAAAAGATACGGAAAATTAACAAATATGTTCCGTTTTATTTGAGTTTGACTTTTTGTGTAAATGGACAGAACAGGCAACTTTTTTGTTAATAATTAAGAAATATCTGTAGCATTTAGTGATTCACTTCTTTCTTGCCCTTCAGACATTTTGCCTCTGTGTGCTCTAGTAGTCTACCGCACATAAACCACGAGAGAGTTCGCTTCCGACCTTGTGCCTGTAAATAATTTTATTTTATTACATTTACCATTGATGCAACTAAACAGTTTATTTGTTTTTTTGTATTTGCGGGAGTCCCGCAAATAATTTTGTTTTTCCCCAATCCGTACACACGAGTATTTTACAGCCCACACCAGCATCTACCCCTCAAATCTTGCACTTGTTTGTCCCGCCGGTCTCTAGTATGAGGGTTGTTGTCTTCAGGCATGTAGGTATCGACTCTGCTAAATGCTGAAAAGACATCCATTGTTGAGAGTGATATTGAAAAAGAGTCAGTGATTGAGGTGAATTGTCCTAGGCCTTGATCGAAACGAGCAAAAAAGTGATTAAGTTCGTCCGGTAGGAAGGCAATGCTGGTTCTTAGAGATCGAGGTGTCGGTTTGTAGTCTGTGATGCTCTGGATGCCTTTCCACATGCGTCTGGGGTCAGAGTTGTGGAAGTGCTCTTTTATATGGAGTTTGTATGTGTGTTCAGGTTGACCCTGGCTCCTTTGCATTGATTTGAAAGCAGCATGTCTTGCTTTCAGCAGGAGACGAAACTCGGAGTTCATCCACGGCTTCTGGTTAGGAAAGTATTGACGTGTTGACATTGTCAATGCACGAGTTGATACAGTTCAAAACAGATATACATTTGTAAATGTCCATGTCTGTGTGAGAGTCCAGTGTGGCCTGTGAGGCAAAAATGGCCCAGGAATGATTTGAGGAACATTATATAAAATAGGCTTCCAAATTCCACATATTTTGCATAGTTTGCTGTTCTTAAATCAAATGTTAAGCTGAGTGATTATGCAATTACTAAACAATCTTGCTAACAAAGGCATTGCAAACAATAGAGAATAGGAAACACTTGAATGCTGCTGCAGTGTGATTATAGTGTTATACTACCTAAAGGCACACACACACACACACACACACACAAACACACACACACAAAACAACTTGCTGAGCTCTAAAAGGATTCTATTGAGAAGTAAAATAGTACTCCAGGCTATAGAGCTGCTTCTCTGAGGTTACTCTTCAGCAAATGTCCCACCAGACTGAGAGGATTACAAACGGAGTGTCCTCTAGCTCTGTGTGTTTGTTTGGGAAAGGTTGTATATAACAAATGAGGGTGTTTTACCTCAGCAAGGAGTATGCTCAGATTTCTGTCTAAGGTTTGTTCGTAGCGCTAATATGTTTTACATTATTCTATGAACTTAATCTCTGTACCAAATAAACTAATAAAAAATAAAACTGCTAAAATCAGCTAATTATCATTATTGGACTTTTTTGCTCATTATTCATTTTACATAGTGCAGATTAAAAACGTATCTTTTTAGCGAGTCCTACACATAACACACGTCATGTCAGTACATGTGATCACATGCACATTATCAACTTGTGCTTGTTAATATCATGAACAGCAGCTACGCTAATTCCTCTCCACTGCTTCTCTTTCTCTACCCATCCCGAGGCATTCTGAGGTTGCGCCAGCCCCAGTCACGTCCCACCTTATGAAGATTGTGGACCTTTAAAGAGGTAAATGCCGACCCCACAAACATCCCGAACCATCTAGAGATGTACCAGCGCCAACTGGATCCCACTTCATGTGGAGTTTGGACATTGGACATCTTTGAGTGTTTAAAGGCTCTGGCATGGAGAAGCTGGTGTTGGATCTGTGATGATCGCAAATGTTGAGCTATTTTATGAGTTGAACAGTAGCTCCTGGTTCCATAATATCATATGACTGTTGTAAAAGACTGTAGAAAGAACATTACTTATGATCTTAAATTCCAGTGATCATGTTAGTTCTCACTCTCCAGTGTTCTGTATTGGTGAAAGATTTATGATCAAACTCTTTATGTCACCCAAATGAGGATGGGTTCCCCTTTTGAGTCTGGTTCCTCTCAAGGTTTCTTTCTCATTACATCTAAGAGAGTTTTTCCTTGCCACAGTCACCATGGCTGCTCATCAGGGATAAATACACATCGTTCACCTTAACTGTTAAATTTTGTAAAGCTGCTTTAAAACAATGTCTGTTGTGAAAAGCCCTTTAGAAATAAACTTGACTTGACATAGTGTTTTTAGTGTTTATGCATGTTTATTATTTCATGGTTTAATAAACCTAGATTGCACCTTATCTCTTTTAAAATCTTCCTCAGTCATAGCATACGTATCTCACAACGTTACCGTGTTAAGCATACATTCACTTTAACTATAGCAGCGAGTTTTATCAATAATCTTTCGGAGTTATCGATATTAATTAGATCGCCGTCTGACCCTGCAGAGCTTGACCAAACACTTTATACCAAAATCCATGCTCCGTTACACTCTAGATGATGTAGCTCCTCTTACAACCAAAATGATCATGGAGAAAAATTTGCACTGTGGTATAACGATCATATGCGCACCTTAAAACAGACCACTCGGAAATTAGAATGTAAATGGCGTCAAACCAAATTGACAGTATTTTAAAGAGCATGGAAGAAGAGCCTGGCATGGAAGAGTTATAAAACGCTCTTAGTGTTGCTAGATCAGCATTTTTCTCTAAACTTATAGATCCTAAATTTTTATTCATTACTGTAGCAAAATTAACAGGAACTGAAAGCACTGCACTAGCATGCACACCATCGATAGTAGTAATGATTTCATGAATATTTTCAATAATAAAGTTGAAAACATCAGGCCAAAAATCCAGATGATTAATAGAAATCCAAATTATTTTATAAATAACCCTGTAGACAGCACTATAATATATAATATTATAACAGACAATCAGTAACATAGTTTTATTCCTATTCAAGAGAATGACTTGAGTTAATTTATTTCCTTATCAAAATCATCAACCTGTCAAAGTTTCTTCAAACAGATAATTTATTTATTAAATAAGTTATTGAACCTGTACAATAATAAAATTTTCCAATAGCATTGGTTATGTACCTAAATCCTTCAAACTAGCAGTTATCAACCCACTAAATAAGTAACCTGACCTTGACCCTTGTTTGCTGTCCAACTATAAGCCAATATCAAATCTCCCCTTTATCTCCAAGATTTAAGAAAGTTTAGAAAAGGTTGTAGCACAGCAGTTCTGCTCACATCTACTTAGGAATAACATTTTTGAAATGTATCAGTCAGGATTTAGGCCTCATCATAGCACAGAGACGGCGCTAATTAAAGTGCTAAATGACCTGTTATTGGCCTTGATTATTTGATAAAATAGATCACTATTCAATTCTATATTATCAATTTCCAATAATTGCTAGACCAAAAAATGTTGTTGGAACAAAGGGAACAGCTCTCTCCTGGCTTAGGTCTTATTTAACTGATCGCTATCAGTTTGTTGATGTAAAAATTGTTGATGTTAGTTCTCCACACTCTCTGAGGTAAAGTTGAAAGTTGGTAAAGCCAGATGAGAGAGATCAGCTTTAAAATGTTTTTGTAGTGTGTAAAGGACATTAGACAGTGGATGCTTAATAACTTTCTTCTGCTCAACTTGGATAAGACAGAAGTACTTTTACTAGGACCACATGCAGCTTTCCATAAACTGTCTAATTCATGCTTTTGTTACTTCTAGATTAGACTACTGTAACGCTTTACTGTCTGGGTGTGTGAGTAAGTGCATAAAGAAGCTTCAGTTACTTCAGAATGCAGCAGCAAGAGTCCTCACTAGATCTAGAAAATATGACCACATCACTCCTGTTTTTATCAGTCTACACAACTCCCAATCAAATCTTGCATTGATTATAATATACTACTACTGACGTATAAAGCACTTAACGGTCTCGCGCTGCAGTATCTGAGTGAACTTCTGTACCAGTATGATCCTTCACGCCTACTTAGATCAAAAGGTACAACCTATTTATTGGTTCCTCAGATAATGAAGACTACAGCAGGGGGCAGAGCTTTCTCTTATAAACCCCACAGTTATGGAACAGCCTTCCAACCAGTGTTCGGGACTCAGACACAGTCTCAGTGTTCAAGTCGAGGCTGTAAATTTAGTCAAGCTTTTTATAAGTATATCTTTCTTAGGTAAAGGAGCAGATCTGGAGGGATCATAGATACCGAGTGTTTGGTAAACTGGGATATTTTTATGCTTTTATCCCCTCATTCTCACGCATTCACTCAGGTTTGTTGACGGTGGTGTGCCATAGTCTTGCCAGAGTCCCCAACTGCACAGTGTTCTTAACTTTTATACAATAAGGATACTTAATAGTCCATATCTTTCTCTCTCTCTCTCTCTCTCTCTCTCTCTCTCTCTCTCTCTCTCTCTCACACTCACTCTCTCTCAATCTAAACATGCTCCTGCACTGCAGAGGTGAGAAGTAACGAAGTACAAATACTTTGTTAATGTACTTAAGTAGATTTTTCTGGTATCAGTATTTAACTTCACTATTTATTTTTCATACAACTTTTTACTTTTACTCATTACATTTTTACACTAATATCTGTACTTTCTATTTTTTACATTTTCAAAACAGACTCATTACTTAAGTATTAATCTATATGGTGACATTATCAATATTTTTTCTTCTCACTGCGTGCCGTTTTAACCCTATCAACCTTTTTCCTATCATTGCGTGGCTTTTTCAGTCTACTACTGGTGTATCATTTCCTGGCTCTCACACACCACAGACGTAGGCTAGTTTACGAATGGAACAATGAGCATCACAGAATGCAATAAGAAATATATAAAATGTGGATGAGACAGAGGGAGTCAGTGATGTAAACATGACTGAGAACAGAGACATTCCTGATCACCTGATCATCATCTTTTCTCTGCTTGTGTTCTATATGGTGGATGTTCAGCCTGGATACATTCATTAGGGAACAAAATTATAAATATGTTTTGTATTAATATATTAATTAGTGCTGTCACACAAATTAATTTTTATGAACGTGCGTATTTCTTTTTGAGCATTTTTATAAAAATATAAATAAAACAACTTAAATCTCAGTGAATACTCGCCTAACAGACATAATAATTATATTAATAGAAAGGTCAGAATGGCTGCTTTTAAACCAATTCACATCGAAAACAAATATTCTCTGATTATGTAATCCATATGAAAGTTAGGAGAGGTACAGTTTCTCCGGTATCACTTTATTAACCGTTCATGTGGAAACATAGCAACAGTTCTGTTTGGGGTCGTAAGGATTTACGTCCATCATTCATATTTGTCCATAGCCATGCTGATTAGAGCTTTAAAAACGTATACTATAGCATGTTCTGTGACAGTGTGACACACACAAACACACACACACACACACACACACACACACACACAGATCTGCTGATGATAAAAGCTTCTTCCCCAGTTGTACTTTTTACTAGATGCTATGTTCTGAAATGACTGCAAACTATTATTTCAATGACACAGTCTGAAAGGATGACGATTATTTATGAGCAGGCATGTGTTTTGACTGCTGTTTCCAAGTTTCGAGATGTTTTTTGTGTTTGATATGCTTTTCTGCTCAGTACGGTGGTATAGAGTGGGTATTTCAGTTGCTGTAAGCTTAGGCCAGTCTGGAATTTCAGAGCTCTGACCTCTTATGATCTTTGCATGGCAGAACATATTGTTTCAGTTTTTTAAACACTCCAACCCAAGCCCATCTGGTACATTACAGTTTTCCCTCATTCTAATGGATAAGTGAGATTTAACTGCATGAAAGAACAGGTGTTTGCATTCTAAACAGAGAATGTCATTCTAGGCAAAGCAGCAGTCATCATCTCTCTCTCTCTCTCTCTCTCTCTCTCTCTCTCTCTCTCTCTCTCCCTTCTCTCTTCATTCATCATTATTTCTCTCTCTATCTCTGTGTGTGCATGTGCCGAGTGTAGCGAGGGCGAGCTGAGAGAGCATGACTCTGTGCTAATCACAGTCCATGACCTCTCAAACACACACACATGCACACACATTTACAGCAGAAAAAGAGAAGTGTGAGAAAGTGAAATAGTGTTAATGAGTGAAAGTGTGTGTTTGTGTGGGTGGGTGGGTGGTTGTGTACTTGCTACACTGATTAACATGTATCGATAAAGTATGCAGAAACATGGAACAGCCTTGACTTTCTTTTGACCCCAATCCAAATTATTCAGCTGAGTACACAATGTCAGCTGTGGAAATTCTTCGGAGAGTGTAATATATTCAATACACACACACACATTGCAATGAAACATGAAATGCTGAGTAGTTCAACTTTTGTAAAATATATTTAAAAATCCTCTTATGACAAACTGGTTTCCTCCCACATGCCAAAAAAAACATGCCGAAAGGTAGACTGGGTCTAGCCGAATTTGCCTTGTGTGTGTGTGTGTGTGTGTGTGTGTGTGTGTGTGTGTGTGTGTGTGAGAGAGAGAGAGAGAGAGAGAGAGAGAGAGAGAGAGAGAGAGAGACAAAGATAAATCGTGATAGACTGACATCTTGCCCATTGTGTATTCCTACTAATTCCCAAGTTTCACCACCTCTTTCTGTCCTGAAAGAATTGTCACACACAGAGACAAAAAAAGACAAGAATGAAAAGATTTATTTTATTTCATGTTTATATATTTACAGGATATTTACTTTAAACTTCATTCAGTATTTTTGATTCATTCTAAACATTTCAAGCAAGTTAAATTAAATCAACAAATGCAATAAACAGAATAAGTAATTAAATACTACTACTAATAATAATTATGCTGAGTGCACCACCATACTGAACAGAACACCAAAATTCTGAACACAATGCTAAACACAATGCTAAACTTTACAATGCTGCAATGCTAAGACTAAAATGTTAAACCCTGATGGTAAACACTGTGCTAAACACGCAGCTACAATGCTAAATGTAAGGCAACATGGCTGAACATAATCCCTTAGTGGTAAACACAAATTTAAACACACTGCAACAATGATGTACACAATGCCACAATGCTAAACACATCTCAATGCTAAACCCAACACCACAATGCTAAACACATCCCAGTGCTAAACCCAACACCACAATGTTGAACACATCCCAGTGCTAAACCCAACACCACAATGCTAAACACATCACAATGCTAAACTGAACACCACAATGCTGACCACATCACAATGCTGAACACAATGCCACAATGCTAAACACATCTCAATGCTAAACCCAACACCACAATGCTGAATACAACGCCACAATGCTAAACCCAACACCACAATGCTGAACATAATGTCACAATGCAGAAAACAATGCTAAACACAATGCCACAACGCTGAACACATAACAATGCTAAACACAATGCCACAAGGCTGTACACAACGCTACAAAGCTATAGACAATGCCCCAAGACTTAACACCACAAAGCTACACACCCCTGCAAGGCTAAACACAACACCACAATGCTGTACACAAAGCTAAACACAATGTCACAATGCTGAACACACTGCCACAAAGCTGTAAAGGATGCTAAACACAATTTCACAAGGCTAAACACAACACCACAACGCTAAACACACCACCAGAATGCTAAAAACACCACCATAATGCTAAACACAATGCAACAAATCCAAACACTTACAATCCACAAAACAACTAATATATGTTAATTAGTAGGTTAAAGTTAAAATCTAGAATTCAATAAATAACCGTAACTAAACACCCTTTTTATTATTATGTATACAAAGTAACTTATAACTTAATTGTATATTTATTTTAATTTTTGTGAATTGCAAACAAATGAGTGTGACAGCTGAGAGATTGAAGACACAGTGAGAGAATGTGGAATGTGTGTGTGTGTGTGTGTGTGTGTGAGTGAGAGAGCAAGAGAGCAAAAGATAGAAAGAGAGCGAGAGAGAAAGTTGCAACCGTTTCACCCCAACAGGAACACGCCCACAGAATCAGCAATCACCCACGTTTACTGGTGCAACACACACACACACACACACACACACACACACACACACACACAATGATGACTTTTGTGTTTTTCTTTACAAAACCAAGAGCATCACTTTCTCTCCTGCACTAGTAATCACAGCATCAAATAAATAACAGGTCCTTCTCTCTGATAAAATGATGTATAGTATTAGCTACAGGAACATCTAAAGGACGCTAGCTTCTGCAAAAAAAAAAAAGGAAAGCAGGGAGTGTGGCTCAGAGACGAAGCGTCTCGTTTCCTCACGGAATAACGGTTACATACGTAACCTAGAGACATTCCCTTTCAAGAACTCAAGCTTAGTCGCAACTCTTTGGGAACGAGAATCCAATTATGCCACTCTGACCAGTCCTTGCCTAGTCTGTAAGAGCACATTCAGAGCGCAGGACAGAGGAGCCGGGAGTGGCTCTATGGTCAAGGTCATATAACCTGACAAAGGTCAGTGGGTTGGACCAGCCTGCAGCGTTGCAAATGTCATGGAGTGGGACTCAAGGGGACCAGGCCTTAGAGGCCGCCACATTCCGAGTGGAGTGAGCCTTGACCCTAAAAGGAGTGGGGAGACCACAGGACTCATATGATGATGAAATGGCATCCACAATCCAACTGCTGAGAGTCTGCTTGTTGGCAGGACAGCCTTTTTATAGGGCCCATAGCAGACAAACAGCTGATCAGACTTCCTCCACAGACTCGTTCAGTGGACATACGGGTCCCTGACACTCTTTAAAGGGAATATATAGCCAGAAAGAAAGCAGTCTTGACAGACAGATACCTATGGGCCACATGGTGAATGGTTCGAAGGGGGGCTCTGACAGAGCTGCCAGCACAATGGCCAAGTCCGACACAGGCACTCTGGTTCGCGTTCCGGGCCTCAGCTTCCGGGTGTCACACAGGAAACGTGTCACCCAGGGGTGTCTACCCAGCGACTGCTCAGTAAGCAAAGCACAATAAGCAGCGAAGTAACCCTTCAGGGTCGAAAGAGCCAACCCTGCGGCAAACTGTTCCTGCAGAAACTTCAGCACAGAACCAGCCAGGCAGTTAGCTGGGTCCAATTTGTGGTGCTTTGGATTGGAAAAAGGTCTCCACTACCTCAATAGAGAGACCAGCTGCTAAGAACTGTTCCCTCTCAGGGGCCACAGCCACAGCCTCAATGTCTCTGGGGGGGGGTAAACCAGGGTACCCAAAGAAAGTGGAAGAGGATTTTCTCAAGGAGGTTCCTCGAGGAGGGTTAAAGTCCCCCACGGTGAACTCTCTTCAGAACTCCTGGGAGCAGAGTGATAGGGGAAAGGCGTACAGGTGTAGCCTAGGCCATGTCTGTACCATGGTTCGAGCCCCAAGGGGGCTGGGTGAGTGAGGGAGAACTAGAGAGGACAGTGCGATGTCTCTTGAGTCACAAACAGATCCACCTGTGCTTTGTAAAACCTCCACCATATTTGCTTCACCACCTCGGGGTTGAGCTTCCATTTCCCGGGCTTCGGCCCTTGCCTCGAAAGGGTGTCTGTTCTTCGATTTAACCTCTAAGTCTTCAGTGCTGCTGAATATCCAATTGTTCTCAGGTGTTAATGTTAAACAATAGACTAAATAAAAAGGGACAAGAGTAACCATGACTAACTATGCATCATTCTAAAGGTCTAAGCCTCTAGCAGCGAGTTCAGATCACTGTTTTTCAATAGAAAACGTATAACAAGCAGTTTGTAAGCAGTACACACAAACAACATGCATGAAAAATGCAGTACTTATATTATTATTGTTGGTTTATTAGGAAAGATAAGGCTCCACTGACAAAACATGCCATAAAGCATTTTTGCTCCAACCAAACAATAGTGTTTTTAAATTTTTTAATAGTGTGTTGTAATTTAGATCGTATTCTTTTGTTTCACAGAACTTCGGCTGGTTTTTGTGTGTATATGTTTCGGAATAACTTTTGCATAAAGACGACTTCTTGCTGGTAAAAAAATGGCTGGTAGAATATAGTGTTACAAAACAAATGAGACCACATGCAAAAAATCAAAACAAAAAAAAAAACAGTAAAACAGGCGGATTCTCAGTCTTGATTCGGCAGGTGTCCAGGTGATGTTTATTATGCACAACCTATCATTTTAAACCTTTTATTTTCAGCCAGTAGCATTATAGAAACAAATTGATTAATGGAAAATGTAGCCAATGAGTGCAGAATTCTAACGATATATGGGAGGTTTTTATTCCCCATGTGGGCGAGTCTAAATTTTATTACTCTTTCAAAGGTTTTAGTGGTCAAACAGCACACATGCACACAAACCCGGAAGTGGTTGCAGCCCATGCTATCTGGCTTTGATTACAAAAGAAAAAAAACAACGAAAAAAATAAACAGTCAAATAAATTGTTTTATCTGAGATTTGCACAAATATTCTTGGGGCAATGTAACAACAGAGACTTGGAGATCTGCATGGAGATGGAAAATCTGAGGCTATTTTACATCT
Organism: Silurus meridionalis; assembly: GCF_014805685.1. Classification (NCBI taxonomy): domain Eukaryota; kingdom Metazoa; phylum Chordata; class Actinopteri; order Siluriformes; family Siluridae; genus Silurus; species Silurus meridionalis. Next base: position 20,850,266 of record NC_060893.1, on the reverse strand, counting down.
GTAGGTTACAATATATTTCCCTTTACAGTTTTATACAATTTTGTACATTTTATTGCCCGTTTGTTTTTATAAGAGAAATGCTTGAAAAGTAAGTGTGTGTGGGTGTGTGTGCATTGTTGAGATTGGAATGGCTGGACATCAGTATGAATGGCTATGACTGTGAAACAATAGCTTGTCTGGCTACCTGGCCATCATGAATGCCAAATCAATATCAATAGCCAAACATGTATAACAATAGCCTTTAATGGTCACCCATTAATTTATATGCAGACTGTATGAATAGGGTATAAATGGCCACCTGAGTTTAGCAGGTGGCTCTCAAACATGGAGAGCGAGAAAAGGATCAGACATAGTCTCAGATTAATGTTTGTAGGAATCTTATTTGTCCTGAAAATCTTTGTAAAATTTAAAATATAAACGCATGAGACATGTAGCTTTCAACACAGTACTTCTTTTGGATTGCTCCAGGACTGATTTCATGTATTAATAAATGAAATAAAAATAATGTTTAATGCAGGAAATGTACATGCATGGAAATTCATCATCTATAACTTAATATCTTTTTTGAGTATAATCAACTTTGATTGACAGTAAAGCTCAATTTAGTGTCTTCTTTCAAAGATATCTAAATTGTGTATGTAGCACATTTTTGTCAGGAACAGTTCATATTTATATTTAGGTAGGGCATTTGTGAGTCCTAAAATTTGGGCTGGGGCGGGGGAGGAGCGAACCAAACATAGTCTCAGATAAATGTTTGTTGGAATCTCATTTTTCATGATATCTTCATTGAATTTAAGATAGAAACTCATTCGACATGTGGCATTTAACCAATTACTTTTCTGGATTGCTACATTACTGACTTCATGTATGTATATATGAAGAACAAAATATGTTCAATTCAGGAAATTTATAGTCATGGTACTTCATCAATTATAACTTTCTATAACATATTAATTTTTTAAACAATATCAACTTAGAATAATGGACAGTAAAGTGTCTTTTTTTTTTTAAAGATATTTAAGATATTGAAGACTAATAGGTTAATTATCCCAGGATGTAGACAGCCCTCAATGAGAGCAGTTTCCCCTGGGACCACAGGAGAATCTGCCATGCCAGCCTGTACAGGGGGCGAGATCTTTTACATCAACCCCCCTGGTGGTTAATGTAAGACACTACCGATGTGTTGTCCACACGGACCAGCACATGGCAATCCCTCAGGCCTGGGAGGAAGTGCTTAAGAGCCAGAATCAAGGCCAGCATCTTCAGGCAGTTTATGCACCACATGAAATAGAGCTTGTTCCACCAACCTTGGGGCGGAGCAGGCACTCATGACTGCTTCCCACCCCGTGAGGGATGCATCCGTCGTTAGCATTACGCGAACGACAAGGAGCTACCAGGATGGGGCATTAAGACAGGAACGCAGTTTCTTTCCACGTATCTAAGGCTCTCGGGCCTCGGCAGGAGCGGGGGCCGAGCTGCAGGGGAGAGCACCCTCCTACATGAGCGGAGAGTGCGCATAGACATGTGGCTACAATGCGAGCAGTCGACTCCCTCGAGAGCCGACTGAGCATGCCCCTCTCCCAAGCGAACTACACACAGGCTGTGTGTATCCCCCACTGTAATGAAATGGGTGCAAGGAGGAACACACCAGTTGGAAGTTCTTCTTGCTTTTAACACTCATGCTTGCACAGATTAACACACAAATCACTTACCTGAACAAACAGAAGATAGCATCGGCTACACTGCATGCACATATTGTAGCTTCCTGGTCGTGACGTCACCCCGCCGGGGAGACGTCACGTATTGCAGTTTGCCGAATTATACACGTGATTTAGAGCATGATCAACACAGGAGCGTTCCCAAAGGGTTGCGACGCAACTCGAATTCCTGAAAGGAAACAGGAAGCACATTGCAATGTTATTTTTAAAAAATGTTTACAGACTATCAATAGGTGACATGACAATCATGAAATCACACTCTTGATTTAATATTAACATTTGGATTCAATATAAAAAATAGTCATAATTCCATAGTCTGAAGCTATTTCAGATCATGACATTATCTCTTTTAAAATCTGCCTCAGTCATTGCATTAGTATCTCACCACATTACAGTGTTAAGCGGTACATTCACTTCAACTACAGCAGCGAGTTTTATCAATAATCCTCAGGAATTGTCGACAAAAATTTTATCTCCGTCTGACCTGCAGAGCTTGACCGGGCTACTGAATGTCTAGAATCAACGTGCCGTTACACTCTAGATGATGTAGCTCCCCTTTAAAACTAGAATGATCAGGGAGAAAAAATTTGCATGGTGGTATAATGATAATACGCACACCATGAAACAGATCACTCGGAAATTAAAATGTAAATGGCTTCAAACCAAATTGACAGTATTTCAAATACCATGGAAGGAGAGCATCCAAAATTATAGAAAGTCTCTTAGTGCTTTTATATAACAGACCGGTGATGTTCAATTGGGCTCAAGTCTGGGCTCTGGCTGGGCCACTCAGAGACATTCACTGAGTTGTCCCGTAACCACTTCTTTGTTATCTTGGCTGTGTGCTTAGGGTTGTTGTCCTGTTGGAAAACGAGCTGTTGCACCAGTCTGAGCAGGTTTTCATCAAGTATGTCTCTGTACACTGCATTCATCTTTGCCTTGATCCTGCCACTGAAAAACATTCCCACAGCATGATGCTGCCACCACCATGCCTTACTATAGGGATGGTATTGGCAAGGTGATGAGTGGTGCCTGGTTTCCTCCAGACATAACGCTTTGCATTGAGGCCAAAACGGTAAATCTTTGTTTTCGTTTGGTCTGAGAGTCCTTCAGCTGAATTTTGGCTAACCCTAGGTGGGCTGTTTTTTGTCTTTTTTTGAGGAGTGGCTTCCTTCTGGCCACTCTACCATAACAAGCCTTATTGGTGGAGTTCTGCAGAGATGGTTGCTTTTTTGGAAGGTTCTCCTCTCTCCACAAAGAAATGCTGGAGGTCTTTCGGAGTGATTATCCGGTTCTTAGTTACCTCCCTGTCTACGGCCCTTCTCTCCTGATCCCTCAGTTTGGCCGAGCAGCCCACTCTAGGAAAAGTCCTGGTGGTTTTAAACTTTTTCCATTTATGGATGATGGAGGCCACTGTGCTCATTAGGACTTTCAATGCTGCAGAAATATTTCTGTACAGATTTGTGACTCGATAGAATCCTGTCTTGGAGATCTACAGACAATTGGACAACAGGTATTGTTAGCCAACAGGGTACCAGTGGAAATTGGGCTACTGTTGGCCAAAGGAGGAGTAGGAAAGTGGAAAAATGTCTACAGAGACAACAGGGAAAGGAGAAGTGAAGGAAAGTGGATGCACTATGACTGGTGAAGGGAGAGAGGTAGCTGATATGATGGAGCAGAAAAAGGTAGAGATGTGTGTTCAGGAGACCAAATGGAAAGGGAGTAAGGACAGGAACATTGGAGGTGGGTTTAAACTGTTCTACCATGGTGTGGATGAAAACAGAAATGGTGTAGGGGTGATTCTGAAGGAAGAATACAGTAAGAGTGTAGTGGCGGTGAAGAGAGTTTTTGATAGGGTGTCAGGATCACAATGCAAGGCCAGATTATTCTGTCAGAAAAATCGTGGGTGAGTGGAAGGAAGGACCCTTTTGCAGGATGCCACAGGGGTAAGGCAGGCTTGAAAAAAAGCAGCAAGCAATGGGGCAAAGCCAAAAACAGAGTACCAAAAACAGTCAAGGGTCAAAACACAGGCAAACAGAGCAATGCAGGCAAGGAAAAAAACAAATCCAAAAAAACAGTCCAAAATTAAGTAAGGTGATCAGCTTGAATTATATACAGGTGCATCTCAGTAAATTAGAATATCATTAAAAAGTTGATTTATTTTAGTAATTCAATACAAAAAGTGAAACTCATTATATAGATTTATCACACACAGACTGATATATTTCAAGTGTTTATTTCTTTTGTTATTGATAAATATGGCTTACAGCTAATGAAAACCCAAAACATTCAGAAAATGTGAATATTGTAAAAAAACTCAATATTGGAGACTCATGGTGTCACACTCTAATTAGCTCATTAAATCCAAACACCTGCAAATGTTTCCTGAGCCTTTAAATGGTGTCTCAGTCTGGTTCAGGCAACACATCATGGGGAAGACTGCTGACATGAAAATTTCCAGAAGATGATCATTAACTGCTCACTTATAAGTCACTAAATGCCCCCCCACCCCCATCTTTCCGATCTTCTCTTATCCTATGTTCCTTCACGATCACTCTGGTCTTCAAATTCTGAACTTCTATGTATTCCTAGATACCTTCTATCCTCTGCGGGTGGCAGATCCTTTTCTGTCATTGCTCCAACACTATGGAACTCCTTACCCATTGCACTCAGAACCATCACCACTCTGTCTGAATTTAAATCAAGGCTTAAGACCCATCTTTTCAACCTCCACTATCAGTCAATGCATATGTGTTAGGAGTCCTTAATTTTTCTGTAATGTGGTGTATGTTTCATGTACTATGTAGTGTTCTTTCTCTTGTCCTGTATGTTTTTGTGTCTGTGTTGTCTCTGTTACTAACTCATGCAGCTGCATGTGATCCTTCGTCCTGGGCAAATGTCTGACGAATATGTTTGTTTATGTATGTTCATTATATTTAATCTGTCTTGAAATATTTAAATACTGTACCTTGTAAAGCGTCCTTGAGCTTGGGAAAGGCACTATATAAATTAAACTTATTATTATTATTATTATTATTATTAACACCCTGCACATGGAGGGTAGGACAAAAAAAGGTCATGGCTAAAGAAGCTGCTATTTACAGAGTGCTGTATCCAAGCACATTCATGAAAAGTTGAATGAAAGAATAAAATGTGGTAAAAAAAGGTGAAACGAAGCCCATTCAAGAATTTGGGGGAGATTCACAAAGAGTGGACAGCAGCTGCAGTCAGTGCTTCAAGAGCCACCATGCACAGACGTATCCATGGGTTACAACTGACAGAGACAATGTCAGTGGTGTCTTACCTGGGCAAGGAACAAAAAGGGCTGGATTGTTGCTCAGCGGGCCATCATCTTTTCAGATTAAATTTTGCATTTCATTTGAAAATCAGGGTCCCAGAGTCTGGAAGAAAAGAGGAGAGGCACAGAATCCAAGTTGCTTGAGATCCAGTGTAAAGTTTTTGTTAAATGTAAGCCAAAATCATCAAAATTAAAACATAATAAACACTTAACACAGCATACCTTCACCCACAACAGTGGATTCCATCGTTGGGCCATTGGGTAGGTTACCCTACAGTACTTAGTGTGACATCTGGAAAAAAGGAAGGAAGACAAAGAGACAGGGTATTGGAATGTATAGGAGAGTACATGAAATTATAACAAGAAAGAGGTTGGTGAAACACATTTGGGATCGGCAGATAGATAAGAAAAGAAGGCAGGAGTACAAAGGAAGCAAAGGAAAAGGCATATGAGGAGCTGTATGAGAAGTTGGACACTAAGAATGGAGAAAAGGATTTGTAGCGCTTGGCCAGGCAGAGGGACCAAGCTGGAAAGGATGTGCTGCAAATTACGGCAATAAAGGATGGAGATGGAAATGTGTTGACCAGTGGGGAAAGGGTGTTGAGAAGATGGAGGAAGTCGAGCAGCTAATGAATGAAAAAAATGAGAGAGAGAGAAGGTTGGATAATGTGGAGATGGCGAAGCGGGAAGTGGATAGGATCAGTAAGGAGAAAGTGAGAGCAGCGATTAAGAGGATGAAGAGTGGAAAGTCGGTTGGACCAGATGACATACCGGTAGAAGCATGGAGATGTTTAGGAGAGATGCAGTGGAGTTTTTAACCAGGTTAAGATTTTGAAAGTTGAGAGGATGCCTGAAGAATGGAGAAGGAGTGTGCTGTACCAATCTTTAAAAATAAGGGAGATGTGCAGACCTGCAGTAACTACAGGGGAATTAAGTTGATCAGTCACACCATGAAGTTATGGCAAAGAGTAATGGAAGCCAGGCTGAGAGAAGAGGTGACCATCTGTGAGCAACAGTATGGTTTCATGCTGAGAAAGAGCACTACAGATGCAATATTTGCTTTGAGTTGCATTGTGTGTTTGTAGATTAGGAGAAAGTGTATAACAGGGTGGAGGGAGAGAGAGAAGTTTTAGTATTGTATGAGGACTTCTGGTGTGGCAGAGAAGTACTATGTTGACTATGGTGTTTGCAGATGATATTGTGATCTTACTTATTGTGATCTTAGTGTGATCTTGGACTTACTAAATCCCTTTGTGGTTAAACAAAACAACTCATCGTTTTAATCACACAATAGACAAAAATAAAAATATCCCCCAAAGCAGATGTCACTTATATAGATATTTTACCTCAGAGTCTTGATATTCCAGAATAATACCTCATTCTGCACACACTACTGGTAGAGCATATTAGCTTCTCACCTCGTTATTGAATTGGTAGGACTACTTTGTCGACCACTAAGGACAGATTCATAAATAACCTGTCTCAACATCTTACTAAACCCCTAAATGCTAATAATCTTGATGAAATTGCTAACAACATAGACAGTATCTTCACTAGCACATTACATTTACATTTGCGGCATTTAGCAGACGCCCTTATCCAGAGCGACGTACAAAAGTGCTTTGAGTCTCTAGCAATGAATAAATCTACACTGGTACACTAGATTACAAACTTACTATAAATTACATTAGACAACGTTTCCCCATCTGATTAAAGGTTTAGAGAAAAAACACCTGCACCATGGTATAATAGTCATAAGCATGCCCTCAAGAGAATAGTCCGTGATCTGGAAAGAAAATGAAGCTAAACTAATTCAGCATTTTTAGAATTGCGTATAAAGACAATGCTCAGCTACAGACAGGCGCTAAATGCTGCTAGAGCCGAGCACCTGAGAAAACTCCCAAAACAATCCCAGGTTCCTTTTTAATACAGTGGGTAAATAAACAAATCAGGTATCCAAAAAGAGTATTCCATCACAGTTTAGGAGTGAGGACTTTCACTGAAAACATTTAAAGTAATTAAAGTAAAACACAATTGTGGAGCGCCAACCTCTGACAGCATCTTGTGATCCAGTCTCACCTACAGCTCCACAATTACAATTTAAAAAGTATAGGACAGAAAGAGCTGTATGATGTTATCACCAAAACCAAATCAACAACATGTCTTTTAGATCCCATTCCAACTAAACTACTGAAATAAATGTTACTTACAGCAGGTGAGCCTCTTCTCACTATCTTCTAACTCCTCACTATCTTTAGGTCACATCCCTAAACCCCTCAAGTTGGCAGTTATTAAGACCCTCATTAAGAAACCTAATTTAGATCCAAATTAACTATTAAATTACAGACCTATTTCAAACCTTCAGTTTATGTCTAATATTTTTTGAAAAGATTGTGTCTGCCCAGTTAGGTTTCTTCTTACAAGAAAATAATATCTTTGAAGAGTTTCAGTCAGGTTTCAGGCCCCATCATAGCATAGAAACTAGTAAAACTGCACTAGTTAAAATTACCTGTTTTTAGCTTTAGTCCAAGACGACATCATTCTGTCAGTTTTACTAAATCTTAATACAGCATTCGACACTATAGATCATAACTTTCTACTAGATCGCCTACAAAATTGCATAAACATTCAGGGACAGGCATTAAGCCGGTTTAAATCCTACCTGTCTGATTGTTATCATTTTGTAGATTTAAATGGTGAACTATTCTGGCTAATGTATGTAAATAATGGGGTACCACAAGGTTCAGTTTTAGGACCTGTGCCTTTTCATAGTATACATGCTTCTTTTGGGAAATATCATTAGAAGGCATGGAATTAGCTTCCACTGTTAGGCTGATGATACCCAGTTATATATCTCATCAAAACCTAATAAAACATCTCAGTTGGCCAGTTTAACTGAGTGTGTTAATGTATTAAATGATAGGGTGACTCATAACTTTCTATTGTTAAATAGTTAAAGACAAAGTTTTTGCTCTTTGGCCCAAAAAACAGTATTCAGAAGCTCCAGCAATTCAACTTGTATTTAGAAGGATGTACTGTAACTACTAGCTCAACAGCAAAATACCTCGGAATTATTTTAGACAGCAATTTGCCTTTTGAAAATCATATCAACCATGTTACAAAAAACGCCTTCTCCCAAGCTAAAAAAAACATGCTGTCTTTATCTGATGCAGAAAAGCTCATCCATGCTTTCATGACATGCAAACTGGACTATTGTCATGCATTATTAGGTGGTTGTCCTGCATCATTAATAAACAAGCTACAGTTAGTCCAGAATGAGTTCTCACAAGGTCGAGAAAATATGACCATATAACCCTAATCTTACACTGGCAAACTTAAGTTTCAAATCAACTACAAACTATTGCTACTTACTTACAAAGCCCTAAATGGTTTAGCTTCTAACACGCTACAATCTGTCACGCTCTTTGAGGTCTCAAAACTCTGTACTTTCTCTACTCTGCACAAAACTCTAAAATCTCTACATATTCGAGGCATCCAGAGGTAGTGCCAGCTCCAGCTGTGTCCCACCTCTTAAAGATTACGAACCTTCAAAGAGTAGATACTGACCCCACAAACATCCCAAACCCAAATCTAGAGATGAACTTGTGCCTTTTGAATCCCACTTTATGTAGTGTTTGGACATTGGACCTCTTTGAGTGTTTAAAGGCTCTGGCATGGAGGAGTTGGTGTGATGATCTTAAATGTTGAGCTATTTTATGAGTTGCTTAGAAGCTTCTGGTAGAAACCTGCACTCCGGCTGGACAAGAGTTAATTGGTGAATATGGGTGCGGGTCGTAAAATAATCGTGTGTGCAGCAAAATGGTTTTTAAAATGTAAAAGAAAATTACTAAAATGAAAGAAATTATGTATCTACTGCACTAAGCAACAATGGCAACTAAAATTAAATAAAACGATTTACAGGCACAAGGTCTGAAAGGAACTCTTGCGTGGTTCATGTGTGGTAGACTACTAAAGCACATCGAGGCAAAATGTCTAAAGCGCAAGACGGTGGTGAATCACTGAGTGCTACAGATATTAATACATTATAAAAGAAAGGAACATACAACACAACAAATCCTTGGCCTCTTTTTTTTTTTTTTTTTTATAAGATATCGTTTTAATTGATGTTCTGAATTGTTCCTTGTTCATGTCCATGTTCATCACTAAAACATCCTGGTTTGGTCATGTGCAGAATAGTTACATGGGGTATATATCGGAGAATGCTGAGGATTGAGCGGCCAGAAAGGAGGAAAAGAGGAAGGCCATGGGGGACATTTATGGATGTGGTGAGGGAAGACATGTAGGTGCTTAATTTAAAAGAGGCAGATGTAGAGGACAGGGTGGAATGGAGACGGATGATCTGCTGTGGCGACCCCTAATAGGAGAAGTTAAAAGAAGAAGACTAAACCTGTGTCCCGAGCACTTCCTCTGAAATCAGATGTCAACAGAAATTGTTCCATGAGAAATCAATAACTTGTTTTCTATCTCAAATTCTGGCTATTTTGTATTTTTCTTAGCTGGATCTCAATTTTTTTAATATTGATCTTTCCTCTGAAATATTCATTTCATGTGAAACTGAATATGCCCTAAGCCAAAAATAACACGCTATAAAGAACACTAAAAACAAACAAACGAACGCAAGATGCATGCACACACGTACTCTTGTGACACATAAGCGCTGATAGAAAGGAAAAAAAAAAAACAGGAAATGACCTCGTTAATAAAAAGAACAAATCATCATAGTAGCTAAAATTTTCGGCGCGTTTTTTTGTGATAATGCATTGCTGACGCTGCGTCGGTGAACACGTGGCCTCCGTCCTGTGTTTCAGACTTACCGAGGGCCATTAGGCCTGTGACAAACACAGGTAATCTAAAATAGAAACAGCAAAGAGAAGCAAAAAGGGGGCAAAGTAGATGCATTATACAAGTGTATTAAAAGCCTCCTATGAATAGAGAAAGGAAATGCAGAGAGAGAAAGGGAAAGAAAGAGGCCAAATTAAAACACAACTAGGCAACATATACAATTTTTTTTAATTAAATAATTTTCTTTTTTATTATTAATTTATTTGTTTATTCGTTTGTTTGTTTTCTGAACATGACAACATGTCCATTCAGTGTCCTGTTGGGATCCAGGAGTCAGAGGTTGGTCACTGGTCTGTTGCTCATGTTTACCAACACAATTACAAACCTAATATTTCCTGCTGTAATTTAATAAAAAAAATAAATAAATAAAAAATTGTACTGACTATAAAAATGTGCACCTACATCAATAATGAGGAAAGAAAAAAGAAAAATGCACAAATTTATTTCCCTCATTATATTATAATTATTTCTTTTTCGCATTTTCCGGTGTGTCTTAATAGCTTGTAGGTTGTACAAAGCTAAGTAGGTTGTAAAAACATTGCTTTACTAATTTTTGGAAAAATTACTATCAATCATATTTAGCAGAAATATATTGTTTTTTTTTATAAAGATCCAAGGTCTTCATGAGCTCAAGTTATTGTCTGTACTTTTTTAACTAAGTTGAACATTTTCTCCACTGTTTCCTCTGGGTTTTTTTGGTTTCCTCGTGTCAGGATTATGCCAAAGAACTATGTCTATATTAATCCATTTCACCATATTGAGGGTTTGTTCTCACCCCTGTTTCACATACACTATAATCAGTACTTTTATAAAGACATAGGACTCCACTCACCAGCTTTTGTTTGATCCCGAGATTGTCATAATTGTCATTCATGTCCATGCTCTGGTAAAGTTTTTATTTATTTCGTTATTTTGTGTTTGGTTTTCATGTCTTTTACATGGTTGCATGGTAAACCAGAAATATCTGCATCTGCCTTTTATCATTATGTGACACCTCCAATTTCCAAATAACTTCCAAGATTGGCTAAAAGGACTATCAATTCTCAAGAATCTTCTTAGTCTTTGTTAGACCTTTTAGTGTTTAGTTATTATCAAGTGAAGACTGTGTCTTTAATGGACTGGATACAAATGCAGTCTTTTATTGTGCAGATTCTGGATAAATAAATATATGTCAAATAAAAAACAATTAAGGCAATGAGTATTTGTAAAACAGGCAACAATACAGACTATAATCCCAGACTGCATACACAACCTTGAATCAGAATCTGAACACGACCATGAACAAGACCATAACCAAGGCATTAAATAAGACCCTGAATCAGGCTTGAAATTTTGAACAAGATCATTAACAAGACCATGATCCAGACTATTAACAAGACTGACAGTCAAAGCCCCAAACAGTCATGGGATCAACAGTCTCTTTTAGAATGAGGCACAAAAACTTAAATACAGTTGGTGATTAAGATGAAAACAGAAACAGGTGTGCATGGAGTAATTTGTACCATGGATTATTTTGTAGCTCTAAACTGCTAGTGAAGTCAATTGCAATGTCCAAGTGAGATTTTTCAGTATTCCAATTCACCACAAAGATGTTCAATATTGTTAAGGTCAGAGTTCTACAGCAGGACATTCAGCAGGTATTCAGGTACAAGTTATTAATATAATACACGAATTGACGTCTAGACTTCTGGAAGAAACCTAAACCAACAACAGGTAAATTTAGACGATTCAATTAAGTTTAGAAATTCACATAACAATGTTTTAACAGGCATTAGTCGCACATGATTGCAAATAATAATGCATCAATTAAGGATTTTCACACAACAGATGAACGAATTATAAACCAATAAAAGTGTATGTTTGAAATTATTAATTATTAATAAAAAAAGATATACAGTATATTTAAGCTTTAATAATTTTAAAATAAAATGCAACATAAATATATAATACATGCAGCAACCTAAGTTACCCAAGTGTGTGTGTGTGTGTGTGTGTGTGTGTGTGTGTGTGTATATATATATATATATATATATATATATATATATATATATATATATATATATATATATATATATTTACAATAATACCTGACTTTATTAACACCCTTGTAGCTGAATGGCTGAATGAACACAAAATCTATTGGAACATCCTTTTATCTTTACAGACGAGTGGAGGTTATTATAACAGCAACTGGGGACTAAATGTGAAATGGGATGTTCTAAAATCACTATGGCCAAGTGTCCACAAACTTTTATCTCCATATAGCCAATGTCGATAATTATTTCATGATGGCTATTTGAAATCATTATCTACATAGATTATATAGGCAACAGTTTGTGAACACCAGACCATAACATCCCATTGCACATTTATTACCGATTTGTTGTTATAATAACTATTCTGGGAAGATGTTCCACTAGATTTAGCAGTGTGCTTATGTAAATTTGTGAAGATTAATTCAGTCATAAATGGTGTTAGTAAAGTCAGGTACTGATGTAGGTAAGGAGGTCTGGGGTGCAGTCAGCAGGGACATTCATCCCAAAGGTGTTTAATAGGGTTGAGGTCAAGATCTTCCAGTTCACCCCATGTAAAGCATATCTTTATGGAGTTAGCTTTGTGCACAGGATTATTGTAATGCTGGAATTTGGCTCTCGTAGTTCAAGTTACAGAAAAATGTAATGCAACCTCATCAAAAGACATCCTATACACTATACATATACAACTGTTTGCCTCTAACTTTGTAATAACAGTTTGGGAATTAACCACATATGGTGTAGTGAAGTAATTACTAGCTCTTGACTTTGTATTGAATTAGTAAAGTTTACAGGATATGGATCAGGTTAATCATCTGTGCATTTTTAAAAAGAGGCTGCAAAGAAACACAGCTCACATAATGAGCTCCAAACACACTGAGCGAGCAGATCGATAGAGCACAGTCTTAATTCTCTCAAACTATATACAAACTAATGACAATAAAATAACCAGAGAAATTGCATACACTTTCAATTATACACCAATAGCAACAGTGGCCTGTTGCTATGGGAGACAGACACGCAGTCTGGAGTTTCCAAAGTTGCCGATTGAATTATGAAAATACATTCAGTGAGCCTGCAATATGTGACTCTGAAAGAGTGAGAGATTGAAGCGACGTTGATATGCAGCCTCATTGATACACTGGCAATGATACATCAGTAGATCAATTACACTGAATACTATTAATGGAGGTGTCTTCGCCTGAACTGAGTTTATGCATGTGCACATGAGGCCTGAGTTCATGCTGAGGGTGCAAATATTAGTGCCTTTCAGAATCAGCCGTGTAAGGTGTTGCAGCTGTGGATGCATTGAAAGGAGACTTGTTAAATTGTATTCATTGTGTTTCTTGCTTTAGTAATGCCATTCATTCTCCCTGCATGAGATACCTGTCTGTGATGCAACGCTCTGTTATGCTGCGTACAAATCTATCCTCATAATTCTTATGTTGCTTATGAACGACATGGATATTTAGGCTGTTTATGTGAAACCATGCTATAGAGTGTATAGAGTGGTTCTAATGGAAATTATCTCTATCCATAGGTAAGGCATTTGGATGAATAGCGCAGATTTGAAGAAAAGAAAGGACACAGGAACACTGGTTACAGGTATTTTAGGAGTATAATACTGCTTCAGACCTCTTCTTGCTAGCATCAGGAATAAATTAGGGGGTCTGGGTGTGTTTGAATACATATGCAATCAAAACTTTCTATTTATATTTTGTAAAAAAAAAAAAAAAAAAACCACTGTAATCCATTATCTATGCTAAATTTATAGATTCATGTGATTCACACATTATGATTCATAATGTGGAAAAATGTAGTGGGGGTAAATACTTATGCTACTCCAGCTTTTTCTGCTGATTCTCCAGCTAGTTACATTCTACCTTTCTTTCTCTTTGTGTGTGTGTGTGTGTGTGTGTGTGGCTTGGGGAAATTTGTACCCTAAAGAAGACATATTCACTAAGCCAGACATACATACTTTTAGCAAACAAACTGAATCATGAAATAAAGAGAATGATGAGATGTGTGTGCGACACACACACACACTTGTGGGTCGATTTGAAATGAAAAATGCTGGAGAATCTGTTTCTCTGCAAGATGAGCACAAAGAGACTGGGAGTAGTGTACAATACCGGAAGTGGTGAGTAGGCGGGGGAGACACATGCTTATGGGATTGTACACACACACATTAGAAACAGTAAGAGGGAGAGAGTCATGGGTGAGTTGTAAAAAGGCAACACAAAACCTAACAAGGTATACATCACTCACATGGCTGTGTGTGCCTGTGAGTGTGTGTGTGTGTGTGTGTGTGTGTGTGTGTGTGTGTGTAGGTGCTCCTTTAATATTATTACATAAAGAATCAGATAAGATAGTAGATATAAAGCTGCAGTTCAATTGTGCTCAATTCAATTCAGTAAATTGTTATGCACAGCATAGCAGATATTTTTGAGGTAATATACAAGAAGCACACACACACACACCCATACACACACACACACACACACACACACACACACACACACACACCCTGTGCTTCTGTACCTGACTTTACTAACAACCTTGTGGGGAATGAGTTAAAATCTCCCCAAACACACATTAAACAACATCTTCCCAGAAGAATGGAAGTTATTATAAAAGCAAATTGGGACTAAATGAACTCTTGCTGTTAAAATAATAAACTATCTATCTATCTATCTATCTATCTATCTATCTATCTATCTATCTATCTATCTATCTATCTATCTATCTATCTATCTATCTATCTATCTATCTATCTATCTGTCTATCTGTCTATCTATCTATCTGTTTTAAAAATGAACCTCTATAAACCTGTTTTAAAAATAATAAACTCTTCCATTAGCACTGGTTATGTACCAAAATCCTTTAAACTGGCAGTTATCCACCCCCTTATTAAGAAACCTGACCTTGACCCATGTCAGCTGTCCAACTACAGACCAATATCAAATCTCCCCTTTATATCCAAAGTTTTAGAAAAGGTTGTAGCACAGCAGTTCTGCTCACACCTACTTATGAATAACATTTTTGAAATGTATTAGTCAGGATTTTGGCCTCATCATAGCACAGAGATGGCGCTAGTTAAGGTGGTAAATGACCTGTTATTGGCCTCTGATCAGGGTTTTGTCTCCTTACTTGGTTTGCTCGACCTTAGTGCAGCTTTTGACACCATTGATCACACTATACTCTTTGCTAGACTTAAGAACGTTGTTGGAATAAAGGGAACAGCTCTCTCCTGGCTCAGGTCTTATTTGACTGATCGCTATCAGTTTGTTGATGTAAATGGTGAGTTCTCCACACTCTATGAGGTAAAGTTTGGTGTTCCTCAAGAAACTGTCTTAGGCCCTCTGCTTTTCTCTTTATATATGCTGCCTCTTGGTAAAATTATTCATAAACATGGGATTCGCTTCCATTGCTATGCTGATGATACACAGCTGTATATTTTAGCGAAGCCAGATAAGAGAGTTCAGCTTAACAATGTTGAGAAGTGTGTAAAGGACATTAGACAGTGGATGCTTGATAACTTTCTTCTGCTCAACTCAGATAAGACGGAAGTACTTTTACTAGGACCACATGCAGCTATTAGTAAACTTTCCGATTACGTAGCACCTCTGGATGGTGTTTCTGTTTCAGTCTACACTGGCTCCCAATTAAATCTCGCATTGATTATAATATACTACTACTGACGTATAAAGCACTTAACGGTCTCGCACCGCAGTATCTGAGTGAACTTCTGTACCAGTATGATTCTTCATGCCTACTTAGATCAAAGGGTGCAGGCTATCTGTTGGTTCCTCAAATAATGAAGACTACAGCAGGGGGCAGATCTTTCTCTTATAAAGCCCCACAGTTATGGAACAGCCTTCCAACCAGTGTTCAGGACTCAGACACAGTCTCAGTGTTCAAGTCAAGGTTGAAAACCTATTTATTTAGTCAAGCCTTCGATCAGTAGATTTTTTTCTTAGGTAAAGGCGCAGATCTGAAGGGAACATGGATATAGAGTGTTTGGTGAACTGGGATATTTGTATGCTGTCCTCCCCTCACATTCACACGTTCACTCAGGTTTGTTGACGGTGGTGTGGTGGGTCGTCTCTTATTCCAAAAATCCCTCATGTCTGTGTTACCTTCTGGTTCTCCCTTTTAGTTATGCTGACATAGCGAGTCTTGCCGGAGTCCAAACTGCACAGTGACATTAACTTTCATACAACAATAAGGACACTTAATAATCCATATCCTTCTCTTCCTGTCACCCTCTCTCTCTCTCTCTCTCTCTCTCGGTCGAGTTAAACATGCTCCTAAGGCTCCAGTGACCACTGTTCCTGCCCCTCTTCCCTCCGTGGATCTTCCCACTTCGTCCAGGTCTGCATCTGGATAGTGTTCTCTTCGAGTGGAGGCCACTCTGTGCAGCTTGGACAGTTTTTCATCAACGCCTTGGGTGGTTCCATGAAATTCCGGAGTAAGAACGGGAGCTTTGAGGATGGATTGGACTGTAATTAACGTCAACAGTCTACTACACTGACTCAGGAATACAGTTCGCTTCTGATCATCATCACTGCACCCCGCAACATTGTATATCTGCTTCAAATCTATCTATCTATCTATCTATCTATCTATCTATCTGTCTATCTATCTATCTATCTATCTATCTATCTATCTATCTATCTATCTATCTATCTATCTATCTATCTAATCATTATCTTTCATACAATTTGTAGGTGCTTTTCAGTTCTTTGGTTATTAAAACAGCAAATGAATATTTGGTCCCCATTTGCTGTTATAATAACCTCGACCTTTCTGGGAATATATGGAAAGGAAGTGATAGATCAGTGGTTAAAGCTCTGGATTACTTTTTCGAAGGTTGAGGGGTTTGAGCCCAGGTATCGCCAAGCTGACACTGTTGGGCCCTTAAGTGAGGACCCTAACCCTCTTTGCTTCCTAACATTGTTGGGATATATGAAGAAAGAATTTTGCTTTACTGTACATGTGATAAGTATAAAGCTTAAATGATTTCATTTAATAAGCACTGGAATAAAGAGTCCATGTTGACTAAAGCTGCTAAATGCTACTGTGTTTAGCCAAAATACATTTAGATTGGTTTCACAAGTCTATATTTACTTTTATGGCATTTGGAAGATGTCCTTAGCAACTCATTAGTGTTTCAAGTGTTTTGAAATTTCTATCAATGAATACATCCTGATACTGGTTCATTATGAGACAAAGAATATGATTAAAAAAACTTTATTAGGAGACAATATAGGCGTATAAGTTAATTTAAGTACTTTTTGTAGAAGTAGGTCTTTAGACATGGTTTAAAAACCTTTAGTGACTCAACTCAGGCACTGTACAATGGTCCTCATAAACCACTGCATGTCTATTAATGAATACATCCTGATACTGGTTCATTATGACACAGACTACGAATATGACCAGTGAAAAACTCTGCCTGAGGAAAATATAGCTAATAAATGCTCATTTATATCCTTATAATATATAGAGGTCAATCTGAAGACATAGTTTGAAGACTTTTAGTGACTCAGCTTATTTCCTGGACTACGTTTCCCATAAATCACTGCATTCTCATGTGCCACGTTACATGATCTCTGCACCCGAATCATGTTCTCTTGCATTTAGCACATACATATAAGTTCTCACATTTCACCTCACTTTTTCATCTCTTTGTTTGTTGTGGATTTTTTAAATTTTTTTCCTTTGTGTTTTGTATATTTGCACCTTGATAAACTGACAACTTGCCAGCCGAAAGTCTTTACTTTTGCTTTATCATTATTACTGTTTTTCGAATTGTCATTAAGCTTTATGAAAAGAGGATCTGCTAATGTTTTCCTGTCTGACTCATGAATGAGGCTCGATGAAAAATAATAAAACACATATAATAACGTGTATGACAAACCGGAGGTCTATCAAGTCAAGTCAAGTCAAGTTTATTTGTATAGCGCTTTTCACAACAGACATTGTCTCAAAGCAGCTTTACACAAATCAACAGTGATGGTGAATGGTGTGCATTTGTCCCTGATGAGCAAGCCGTGGCGACTGTGGCAAGGAAAAACTCCCTTAGATGTTATGAGGAAGAAACCTTGAGAGGAACCAGACTCAAAAGGGGAACCCATCCTCATCTGGGTGACATCAAGAGTTTGATCATAAATCTTTCAACAATACAGAACACTGGAGAGTGAGAACTAACATGATTACTGGAGTATAAGATTATAAGTAATGTTCTTTCTGCAGTCTTAAACAGTCTATATGGTTAGTAGCTCCGAGTTTTATAAGCTCAGCATTTGTGATCACCACAGATCCAGCATCAGCTTCTCCATGCCAGAGCCTTTAAACACTCCAGGAGGTCCAATGTCAAAACTCCACACATGTAGCGGGATCCAAATGGCACTGGTACGTCTCTAGATGGTTCAGGATGTTTGTGAGTTCGGCATCTACTTTAAAGGTCCGTAATCATCACGAGGTGGGAGGTGACTGGAGCTGGAGCAACCTCAGGATGCCTCGGGATGGGGAGAGAAAGAGAAGCAGTGGAGAGGAATTAGCGTAGCTGCTGTTCATGATATTAACAGCACAAGTTGATAATGTGCATGTGATCAGATGTTCTGGAGCACAAGGTTATGATGTGATGTGTGTTATGTGTAGGCTTTGCTAAAAGATACGTTTTAATCTACACTTAAATTGGGTGAGTGTGTCTGAGCCCCGAACACCGTCAGGAAGACTATTCCAGAGTTTAGGAGCTAAATGTGAAAATGCTCTACCACCTTTAGTGGACTTTGCTATTCTAGGAACTACTAGAAGCCCAGAGTTTTGAGATCTCAGGGGCGTGGCGGATTGTAGCGTGTTAAAAGACTGGATAGATACACGGAGCCAAACCATTTAGTGCTTTATAAGTGAGAAGTAATAGTTTGTAGTCTATTCGAAACTTAACAGGAAGCCAATGTAGGGACGATAAGATCGGGGTTATGTGATCATATTTTTTTGACCTTGTAAGAACTCTGGCTGCTGCATTCTGGACTAACTGAAGCTTGTTTATTAATGAAGCAGGACATCCACCTAGTAACGCATTACAGTAGTCTATTCTGGAGGTCATAAACGCATGGACGAGCTTCTCTGCATCGGATATAGACAACATATTTCTTAGCTTAGAAATATTTCTAAGGTGAAAGAAGGCTGTTTTGTAACCTGATTGATGTGATTTTTGAAAGACAAGTCGCTGTCTAAAATAACACCCAGGTCTTTTACCGTTGAACTAGTGGTTACAGAACATCCGTCTAAATGCAGGTTGAGATGCTGGAGCGTCTGTATACCAGTTTTTGGGCCGATGAGCAAAATCTCAGTCTTATCAGAATTTAAAAGTAGAAAGTTATGGGTCATCCAATCTCTTAGTTCCTTAACACACTCAGTCATCCGGGTTAATTGAGCTGTATCGCCTGGTTTAGATGAAATATATAGCTGAGTATCATCAGCATAACAATGGAAGCTAATTCCATGCCTTCTAATAATATTTCCTAACGGAAGCATGTATATTGTGAAGAGCAGGGGTCCTAGAACTGAACCTTGCGGCACGCCATAATTTACTTGCATTAGCCTGGATAGCTCTCCATTCAAATCTACGAAATGGTAACGATCGGACAGGTAGGATTTAAACCAGCTTAATGCCTGTCCCTGAATGCCGATGTAATTTTGTAAGCGATCTAGGAGGAGATCATGGTCTATAGTGTCGAATGCAGCACTAAGATCTAGTAAAACCAACAGCGAGATGAAGCCTTGGTCTGAAGCTAAAAACAGGTCATTAGTTATTTTAACTATCAGTTCTGTAGAGAAAAAAAAATAGCTTACAATTGGAAAATACTAGATTAAATAACTACACTTCACTTTCTGGCCAAATCCAGAACGGTAAAACGAAGTGAGTAATGCTGATTAAAGCTTGCCTCGGGCTGTAATGACTGTAATGCACATGTTGCAGCTTTTTTAGACAGTACAGACATTAATTACAAACATGGCTTATAAAAACGCACTTTTTACAACTTTTCTGAACAATGCACACAATAAAGCATGTAAGAGTGGGGGAAATGTGATTCTCCTCCTACACCAGGTGAGAACAAAACAACCTACCAGGCTTTTATGCAAATGTTAAATTTTTTTTTGCTGTGTTGAGAGACGAGGCTAAAGTGGCAGCGCATTATTTGATTCGTTCTCACTGCCAAAACACAGCGGCTTGTTTCTTTGTTTTAGATTTAATGAACCAAATGCATTCCTGTAGTGTGGTATTAATACAGTGTGCCTATAGTGTTTTGGGAATAAAAAAAAAGTGCTGTTAGTAATTTGCCAGACAGCAAAATAAGATTTTTTTTGAAAATCCAGGGTGTTTTTACGATGCAAGGCATTACAGTGCAGCTGAGCAATAATGTCTCCATCTTTATTGCTGTAAATGTGTAGACGTTTATTTATTAATGAATGAGACATCAGACTTACCCATTTACGGCTATAATTGTGTTCCTTCACCAACACGTTTTTCTCTTTCAGAGATAATAAAGCTGAACAAACTGTTAAAACTTGTCCAGTTACTGAGAAACTATAAAGTATAAACTCTAAAAATATTCACTTGATAGAAAACTTCCTGACTCCATATTCTAAGTCACATGCTAAACTATTCATTATACCTGTTTTTTTGGCACTGCTGAATAGCACTTGTATATTGCCTTGACCTTAACAGCACTAATTTAAGATCGATCTCCCAGTCTTCCTCCCCTGTGGAGGGATAATGGATTGGTTGAGGATGTCGCTCATCCTTTGTGCCCTGTGAAGGATGTCGCTCTGCCTCTGTGCCCTGTGGAGGATGTCGCCCTGCCTCTGTGCCCTGTGGAGGATGTTGCTCTGCCTCTGTTTCCTGCTGAGGACATAACACAGAGTGTGTCATTCCCTCTTCTGGCCTTGATTCACATAGTAGAATCAGAACCATCAGGTCTTTGTGGTACGACAGCAAGTAGTCAACAAGTAGCAAATCATGTTAAATCAGGTAAATTGCCCTCAAAGTACAGCTCAACATCGTTTCACTAAAAAAGAATCTCAAAATGAAGTTAAAGAATAAAATTAAAACAGAACTATGCATTTAAACATTTTCCCAGATATTTTTATATAACGTATTTAAATGCCTGCTGCCAAGATGCTTTTGTGTCACTCACTCATCATGGAAATTGAAACTTAAATCTGTCACTGGGGTGGGTGGGGGGTTGAATTTATTAAAAGCTCTTTTTATTTTACATTTTTAGCAACATTATCATAATAGGATGTATATTCACTTATTAGGAGAAAAGCTGTAGTTTCATATAAAATTAGATATTGAGCACTCTGTATATCTAAAATGAAATGATCCTGGCAACACCTCTGCAAAGATTTGTGAGATTGGTATTCGAATCAGGCTCCTCTCGTCAAAGCTTCGAATATTGGACTATATAGGGTCACCCCTACTGAGAACACTGCTCTAATGAGGCCCTGTTTTAATTTGTTTCCCTAAAAGTTAGATGATGCCCATTGCTTACTGAGTTGCGGATATTGCCTCTAACTGGGGGCTTTGTCAGGATTATGGCCCTTTCCTCTTAGCAAGTACACCTCCATGTTCCAAGTCACATGCCACACTAATCACTCACGTTGGGTTATTATCCC
The DNA here is from genome assembly GCF_014805685.1 of Silurus meridionalis. Classification (NCBI taxonomy): domain Eukaryota; kingdom Metazoa; phylum Chordata; class Actinopteri; order Siluriformes; family Siluridae; genus Silurus; species Silurus meridionalis. The sequence goes on along the minus strand of NC_060893.1, from coordinate 20,828,664 downwards.
TGCTGTTTAACACTTGCATATTGCCTCCCCGTTCACAGCACAGATTGTCTCATATTTGCATTTTGTTCTTAGTTTATCTTTGTAGATATTTTGTGCTCTGTTTATAATGTTTGTGTTTTAAATTGGCACAATAAAATGATATTTAGCACTCTCCTGGTTGCAATACAGAAAAGTACAGAAATAAATAAGAAACAAGGATGCTTGAAAGTTGTTTTATGTTTAGGTTAACAAAGATTTACATGAAATTATTTCTGAGGCAAACATTCTGGTGAAAGTTTCAACATGGAATCGTTTAGGACGTCAACCAAAAGAACCCTTAAGACAAAGGTCTTTAAACTTTGGGGTCACATCTGAGATGCTGTAGTTCTAAATATATTAAATTGATTTACTATATACTGTATTCTGATTGGCTAGAAAGTGGACATTGAATGCACAGGTAGTTCTGGTACATTTAATCATCGTTCTAAATGAATGTGCTGTGAAATTATAGAAAATAAGGGTAAATATTTAATTTATTTTTATATAAAAAACTAGCAAATGCTAACCATTATTTGTATCCTTTCAGTTAGTTTTGAACTGCAAACATCAGTGGCTACTTTTATTTGCCAATGCTGGAAACTAACCATGGTTAAATCCGTATAATCCATGACTAGGTGTGCATTATACCACTTTAATAAACTATGCATTGTTTAGGGTAGGTATTGACCTTTTTGCATCATGCATTAAAATGATTTATTAAAATGATTTGCAGCTGTCAAGAATTTTCCCATGCTTTACTATATTTGTCCACAAGGTGTCCCAAGTTTTACTCTTGTTGTTATTGCTAACTGTCACCTGTGTTCAGTCCCCACGGTGATTTATTTATTTATTTATTTTGTGGGGGGTGTTGTGTGGCCTGCCGATTGTGTTTGCTTCCTGTATCTCCAGCCTTGTATTGTGTTACCCTTTGTAAATGTTTCAAATATCAAACTTTAAACCGGTCTAAGACTGTCCCTGCACTTGGATTTGGATTTGGACTCCCTTCTGGGTCATTTGGAGAGGGTCTGACTATCATGCTGTCAACCCTGAATTGTGTCCCCCCATGGCAAAAAATATTTTTTTAGATGTTCTTATTAACCTACAGTCTAACTTTCTAACGCAAAACACATCAATATATGCTATAATATGCACAGTATGCCCAAAGTGTTGAAATCTCTACATTAAAATAGCCAAAGTAATTGAGAAACTAGTGCCTTTATGCCAGGGGTTTATGTATGTGTTGAGGGAAGACATGAAGACATGCCGGTAGTTGGTTTGAAAGAGGCAGATGTAAAAGTCTGGGTAGTATGGAGACAGATGATCCGCTGTGGCGACGCCTAATGGGAGCAGTCAAAAGATGAAGAAAAGAGCCTTTAAGCCAGGGGTGTCCAATCTTTTCCACAGAGGTCTGGTGTGGGTGCATGTTTTCATTCCAACCAATTAAGGGCCACACCTTATAGTCATTAAAAATGAAAATCATTAAATTTATACAGGTAGAATTGGTTGTGGACTTACTTGGTTCGAATGAAAACCTGCACCCACACTGATTGTAAACCACAATTTAAATGATTGAGATTTATGATTAATTATGCAAATCTCAGATTATTTCCAGTAAGAGTGTTTTATTAAACTAAAAACAATATGCAAAGCATGCAATTTTCTGTTTCTTTACACAGTTTTCTAATTTGCAAAAGCAGATGAAGAGAATGGAAGCTTGTGATCTCTCTCTCTCTCTCTCTCTCTCTCTTTTTCTCTATTATGTCCCTCTTGTCAGTGGATACAGTAATTGAGTTCAAGGCCAGCAGTGAGAAGTGAGTGGAGGTTGTTAATGTTATGATGCTGGCACGCACACACACACACACACACACACACACACACACACACACACACACTGTCTATACTGACTGAATAGATGACCTGGAAAAGGGGTGAGGGGAGCTCACAAAGGTGGTGCATGTGTTGTTTCCGGTGACAGCTGTAATACTTAGTCCTTGGATGGGGCAGTGATGCGGTTTACAATAAGAGCCACTTATTAACTGAATATACACATAGAAATGCGGAGTGCAGTCAAGACTGAGATGAGAGAGAGAGAGAGAGAGAGAGAGAGAGAGAGAGAGTGTAAGTTGAATGTGAATGTAAGCACCTTTATGCATTTCATTTTAGTTTTATATTACATCCCAACTTAATCTACATAAAGGCTGTATGAGGATCCTTCTGCATTATGAATAAAGCCGACCCAAATACCATTACCCATTCATCCATTTGACACTCATTCATACAACAATCTAAATGGATTGACTAATGGATAAATACAAAATTCCTGTTTTCTCTTAAAACATTCTAAAATCTTACTGATACACTACCTTTTTAAGTGGTCTGCTAATATCCTACTTAGTTCTGTGTTGTTTCATGTTGTTTTATATTGTACATTGCTGTCTTTCACTGTCTACAGTACTGTATTAACTGTACATGGTTGAAATGACAGTAAAAGCCACTTGACCTTTTGAACAGAAAACAAGAAGTCAATTCAAATCAAATTCCATATAAAGGTCTCTCCTCATAGGTTGGCTTAGCGTAATCATAGAATGTATAGCATATATGATAACGAGTGCAAACATGTGAAGGTCAACTAGTACTGATATTATATTGCATATCAGGGCATGGTGATTGTTATTTATACAGTATTGAAAATTGTAGGTGGATTTGATTATGTTATGAATAATCAAACAACTGTTCAATTGAAGGTAACTGGTGCTTTGCTTTTCAATTGATTCCTTAGACTTGCAGATGAGTAATGAGTTTAGGGAAAACAATAAATGGTCAGACATGCAATGTGTACTAGAATAATTTGGCTATGTTTCTTTACTCCAAAATGCCAACCAAAACATTATCTGTGTAAAGCTGCTTTGAGACAATGTTCATTGTTAAAAGCGCAATACAAATAAAAATGAATTTAATTTAAATTAATTGAAAGATACCAGGGCTGTAGTCAATCCAGTATATAGCAGTTTCTGATGATTTTAAAATAAATTGCCCAAAATCAGCCAGTTTAAATAAATTACGTGACTTACAATGGTACAAGAAAAATTAGGACATCTGAAGCAAATATCTACCCGGACACATCAAAATTCTCACTTCCTTTCAGTTGGATTAGCTTTGCTAATATCTCTGGAACGGCATGCACCAAAACAAAGTGACAGCAGGAGGCAAAAATCCTATAATCTTGATCGGCTGAGTTGCTTGGGCTTCAGATGTTCTGAGTTCACAGATAATCAAGGCGGGATGTGCCTTGTCAATCACCTGAGTCAACCCCCACATCCGAATCAGCAGTTTAGCATCCAGAATGCTGCCTTTGACGACTCACCGTCAAAGAAAGGATGGTTCTAAAGTCTATTGAATTGAGATTAAACAACCAAATACCAGCTAACACTTGGCTTTTAAATGCAGTCTTGTGGACTAAATATGTTGTATTATTGTTTCTTTACCTAATGTCTGTACAGGCATTATTGAAGATACCGCTACCCATACACTTTTTTTCACATATTGCTATTTATTGCAAATAGGCCACTCTGCACTTCTGTTTAGATGTTAACTGCGTTCCATTGGCTCTGTACATGTACTTTGCACAATGACAATAAAGCTGAATCAAGTGTGTGTGTATATATATATATATATATATATATATATATATATATATATATATATATATATATATATATATATATATATATATATATACACACCAATAAGGCATAACATTTACATTATAATTAGTATATATAATTAGGCAGCAAGTGAACATTTTGTCCTCAAAGTTGAGGTGTTAGAAGCAGAAAAAATGGGCATGTGTAGGGATTTGAGCGAGTTTGACATTGAAGGGCAAAATTGTGATGGCTAGACGGCTGGGTCAGAGCATCTCAAAACTGAAGCTCTATATTTATATGACAAATAAGGGCTTCTTCCTATTCAAATCATTTTCCAAGCATCAGTGTTATTGTTCAATCCAAACTCCCTAAGCTAATAGAGAGGTCCAAAGACCCTAACCAGCTAGTGAATTCAGTTCCAAAGTCCCTAAGCTGCTGCTCAAGTCTATTCCAAATCCCTAAGCTTCTCCTCAAGTCTATTACAAATCCCAAAGCTTCTTGTAAAGTTAATTCTAAAGTCCCCAAAGTGCTTGAAAAAGTCAAGTCCATAAGCTCAAAACTTAGTCCAAGGTGGACAATATGGCCCTATCCAATTTAACAAAATACTCACACATTTCCTATTTAACATATGTTAAAGGGTTAAAGGTTAAGATCAGGGTTCTTTTTCATATAACATAAAATATGGCCACAGTGTCCTGATTGGGTTGAATGTTTTCTGGATAGTATCTGTCTTTTAACAACATCTGTGTACTTTGCCTTTAATTGGCTTCAACAACTTGTCATGTGCAGTGCATCCTTCTATAGTGTCTGCAGACAGTTCTAGCACTTGCAGAGGGCAAATAGTTCAGCATGTCTGGTACGCTGCTTTAATGAATTCTGGCCCACAGATGAGCCAACCCAGTCCCAAAAGAATCTGCGAGTCTGCGATGTACGTGCTGGCAGAATGTTCCACGCGAAGAAAGTGACAGCTGAGAGGATTAGAGGTACCGAACAATAATTGAGAGCGGGAGAGAGGGGGAGGGAGAGATAGAAAGATAGCAGGTGTGGTAATAATCAAGTCCTGTTTAACTCTGATTTAACTGTTGCAAACATTTTTGCAGACATCACATGATCACATGGAGGTTTCAATCCCTTTCGTTCAGCAGTCAATGTCTTCTTACTCTTTACTCTTTTTCAGGTATTATTGTCTACACCTTTGTCTAGTAAAAACGTTTCCTTTTTACAATTTGAAAAAAGCTGTAAATGGTATAGTTTTGTCTTTATTTAGCAGATCCTAGTGACAGCATATTTAATATTATAATATTAATTTGTCAGTTTGCATTCCCAAAGTGAATAAAAAGCTTATTAAACTGCATTGCAGGTAAAACAACCTTTAATAATTTAATTCTATTAAATATTTTACATGGTTTGGAGTGGAAAATCTTGACTGGCCTGCTATAAAACTTAACCCTATTGAACAATTTTGGGATGAATATGGGAATGTAGACTGCACCCCTGACCCCCTCATCTTACCTACATCACCTGACTTAGTGGATGAATGAATCCCCACAAACATCTTCCTAGAAGAGTGGAGGATATTATAACACAGCCCAGCCCAGAAATTTAATCTATTGATTGGTGTTCATAGACACGAATTTTCCTCTTTTTTTTGTGTCACTGAGGAAAAATTTCTGTTTAATGTATTGCACTAGGACATATTTTAGTTTTTCTTTCTTTCTGTTATTGATTTTTTAAATCTTCAAGCAACAGTACTTAACATTTAAGCAGATTTTATCCTTGTTTTTATTGCTTTATATTCGATAAACTACTCGCTATTATAAACCATCATCAGTGGTTCCTTCCAGTCCAAATATAATAAAAAATATTCCCCCCGCTTAATTAAGGAGACTGCGTTAATTAAAAGACACACACATTTATTACAGTATAACCCTTACCCTAATGCTAACCATATAGTTTCTGCCTTATTTTCTAAAAAAAAAAAAAAAATCTGTCAGCTTTACCCATGATCCTCTGCCGTTGCTATGGAGATGGAGGCAGTCTTGCATGAAAAAAGAGGGAAATTCATGTCCATGAACACAAAACAATCAATTTAAGTTTGTGTCTATATCACAAAATGCCATGAGACAGCAAATGGGGACTAAATGAGGAATGGGATGTTCCAAACGTTGTCCACATTGTTTTTGTCCATATAGTCTTACCCAGCAAAATATGTTGTATACATGTGTAAAAAAAGATTTTAATCAACTTCTTTTTTGTCAGAATGATAAATATTAATAAAGACCATAAATAAAAAAAATGCAAAAAAACAGTCACAACAATACCAATAATTGAATTTTTTTTCTTTTAGATTTAATGTAATGTATATTGTTAAAATAGAAACGTTTAATTTTTCACGTTAAAAAACACTTTTTTATGCAGCTATGTGACAAACCTTTGCTCAGTGCTCTCCTGTCTTTTCTTTAATCACAGTAACATCAACACATGATCTCTGGAAGTGACCTCTGAACCCATTTTTTATTCCCACCCCCTCTCTGCATCTGAATCGTCCTAAACTGACCCTGATATGATGCTGGAATTTAATGAGGATAACTGATTGAATTTATACAATAGCATATCGAGAAACGGCATCATTAAAATCCGACTCCTACACATACACATACTCACTCGCACACATACATGCACTGTGCACACACCCACACCCGCTGTCTGCCACTGTGCTAATCCCCATTATCACCAAACTTCTGCACTGTCTGAGAAATGGGCAGAGCTTTTAACACCTCTCATTACTGCAAGAGTTATGAGTTTGTGGTCATTTGCAGAATCAGAAAAGAGCTCAGTGTTTTCTGTGTATACCTTATTTTGAACTTCTGGTCTGAAGATTCAAAGACTATCAAGCGTCCATTCCTAGTAATACCTTAAACTCTCAACTGTTCAATTTAAATAAAATAATTGCATCTTTTTTGGATACGGACGGCTGCCAAATGCCATTAAAGTAATAGTTAGTAGGGTTTTAGCTCACTCATAACCTTAACTGTTGATTTGTGTAAAGCTGCTTTGAGACAATGTCTGTTGTGAAAAGCACTATACAAATAAACTTGTATCTATTGAGGTTACAAGCCTTGCTCAGGGGTCCAGGAGTTACAGCTTGTTGTGGCTGGGATTCAAACTCATGATGTCCAATGCCTTAACCACTAAGCTAACCAGTAAACTACCACTGCCCAGTATTTAGGTTCAGGTTGGTTGGGTGACACAGATTCTTAATAGGATAGAGATCGGGACTTTGGACCACTATAGGACATTAATCATTGTATGCTTGAGCCACTCTGATGTCTCTTTGGTTTTGTGTTCAAGATCCTTTCCTGTTGAAATGTGAATTAACTCCCAATTGTTTTCCTATATTGTGCTTGATTTTTCATTCAATTCATCAATTATTCACACAATGCCCAGCACCTGTTAATAAGAAGCATCCCCATGGCATCATGCTGCCACCACCAGTAGGTATGGTCTGGTGTTTTAAGGCATGAGAATTGGCATTCCAGGGTTTTAAAAAATAATATTGAACAGAAAATGAAATTGCAATCCACCATTTGTAATTCAATAGTATGACATAAATGGTCAGGTGTCTGAATACTTTTTCAAGGCATTGTATCAGACCTAGACTTCATGCTATATAGTTCTATTCAAATCTATATTTAAAAGGTTCACAATAATCATAAATAAAACAATATTGTATATTAAGAACAGTGTTGTGCTCGTTACTAAAAAATAGTAACTAGTTACAGTTAGTCGTTACTTCATTCAAAAAGTAACTCTGTTACTTTGTTGATTACTTACACCAAAAAAAACGTTACTGTTAAAAGTAACTTTTTAGTTACTTTTTTAAAGAACCTTCTTTAATGTTCCATTAATGCCCTTTTATGCATTATGGTCTATACAAACACAAAACTGACTTAAACACAGAGTAATTTTCAAACACTATTTTATTAAAGTCAGACCAGCACAAACTGAATATATCACAAGTGGCTTCTGCTGTTGTGTTGAGCTCTTAAAAATGTTCCTTTCACAGCTGAAGTATGAAAACTACAACAATGTAGAACAGAACACCAAGTTAGCTTCTAGCTTCTAGCTTCTAGCATGGAGGTCCTGGAGCAGCTTCAACAGATTGGAGTTGCTGTTTATCGCAGTAGATACGAGCTTCGAACCAGAAAGACACAGCTTACATTTCACTTAAAATTTTTTGTCTTTATACTCAACTAAAGTGAAATAATGAGCATATTTCCACTTTGAGAAACTTGTCTTGCTCTCGCCTCGACTCGCCATTACTGCCGCACAGACCTGAATAAACGGAGACACACCCACAGCGCGTCTTTTTTGTGTATACAGAGGGTAATCCACCAATCCTACAGTGCATCTTCTTCGTGTTTACAGTGGTTCATCCGCCAATGCGACGCTGCTGTAAGCAAGTTAGGCTGTAGTCTACACTTCAGCCGAAATTAATTCATTTATAAAAGTAACGGGTAACGCACCATACGGTAACGGTAACGGAGTTACTTTATTTTACGTTACAGTATTAGTTACTGTCAAAAGTACTAATAACACGTTACTGCCCAACACTGATTAAGAATATATAAAAAGTTAACACCAACAAGCTTATTAGTTGCAGAAATGCTGCACAAGTGCACATGATTCTCTTAGACACCTACTGACAAAAATCTACATTATCTCTTTGTATGATTTAAGTCAGAATTTGTAACAAAGTAATGAAAATGAGCCGTTGTTTAAATACATTCAGTTAGATTTACACTTGCTTGTAAATGACCGTGGTATACAGTAAGTGGAATAATCCATGAGTTAACGTGAGGTCTAACACCATTTTCAGTCAAGAGTCAAGAAGCTTTTTATTGTCATTTCAACCATATATAGCTGACGCAGTACACAGCGAAATGAGACAATGTTTCTCCAGAACCCTGGTGCTACATGAAACAACAAAAAGCTACGTAACAGAAAAACACAGAGCTAAGGACTAGTAAGTGTCCTCGCCACATTAAGTGCATCGTGTGCAACCTGGTGCAAACAGTTCAAGACAGTGTAGGAAAAACACAAAATAGCACCGACAGTAAACCTTCCGTATATTATACAGTACAGTGTGCAGAGAGAACTGAGTACAGGAGTGTACTTGTAGGTAAACAAAAGGGTTTGTACAATACAGCAGTCAAAAAGGATGTGCAAAACAGCATGTAAACAGTTTGTAATAATGAAGTGATATAATATGGGTGGTATTAAAGACATGGATGTGTAAAAGAGTATGAGTGTGTGTTTGAGTCCAGGTTGTACAGATCAGAAACACAGTTGAGTGTCTGTGTGCGTGAGTTTCAGTTTAGTTCTGTGTTGAGACACCTGATGGCTTAAGCAAAAAAACTGTTGCACAGTCTGGATGTGGCGGGATTCGCTTCCCTGATGGTAGGAGAGTGAAAAGTGTGCGATTGGTGTGGGGGTCCTTTTTATTAAACCCCACACCACACAGACAATGACCCATAGGCAGGGTTGTGCATTAAATTCATGTAACGCACACCGAGCCATGGATTATCGCCTAAATATATGTAACAAACAATCTGTAAACACTTTCTGAAACTCCAAATATTTTGTAAGTATTTTGGCTCTAGTGGCTAAATTAACTTTTCTTTTCTTTTTTTTTTTTTTGCATATATAATTTAATTTTATGTAATTTAATTTAATCAGCGCTCTAGGAGCTTGGAATAAAGCCAATCTGAAAAATAGGCAATGCTATGCAAAAACACATCTAATATGACCAGAAATAAACGCAAATTGCCTATCTTGCCTGCTGCAAATTAGGCCCAAAATAAACATCTTCTCTGGCTTTCTGGGCTCAAGAGGAGCAGCTTTAAGACCATTCAGCCTCAAATTAGGCACTATCAAAGAGGCTTCCGGAAAAAGTAGAGTAAATAAATAAATAAATAAATAAAAGCTGTAAATAGCCGGTTATAGAAACGGGACTTTGAAACAGCTACTTCCCAATGTGCCAGCTGTGGATGTCCATTTAGCGGAGTTGAATAATAATAATAATAATAATAAAAACAGTCTCATAATTGATTCCTCTCTGCAAATTGAAAATCAGAATTGCACCCATGATGGAGTACCTATTTTGGGTTTGACCGGGCAGATAAGGGTGTATAAAAAGCATGAGCGAAATTGGTTGCAATTTTCTGGTTCTTAAGCAAAGACACCTGTTTCCCACACTCTTGTTTGAGTGTGTGTGTGTTATAATGGTGTTTTGTTTATGTAGTATATAAGTATATGCATCTGTTGCTAAAATTGCTTTCATAAACTATGTACAGTTTTTGTATCATGCCTGTTATACAGTATGTGTGTTATTATAGGAGAGTGTTGTTTTTGTATCTGAGTTTAACAACTGTCTATAAATATAGAAATGTTTCATGTTTTATGAAAACATGAAAAGCTCAAGATTTGTATCTTTTTTTATTTTATCAAGCTCAATTCTGGATTAGATTACAATGAATTGTAGGTTGTTTTATGTACACTATATTGCCAAAACTATTCACTCACCCATCCAAATAATTAAATTCATGTGTTCCAATCACTTCCATGGTATAAAATCAACACCTAGGCATGCAGACAGCTTCTACAAACATTTGTGAAAAAATGGGTCAACGGTTAGTGGTATTATACCAATGTGGAAGCGATTGGGAATGACAGCAACTCAGTCACGTGTTAGGCCATGTAATATCCCAGAGCGAGTGCACAGAGGTCGCCAACTTTCTGCAGAGTCAATAGCTACAGACCACCAAACTGTGGCCTTCAGATTAGCTCAAGAACAGTGCGTAGAGAGCTTCATGGAATGGGTTTCCATGGTGGAGCAGCTGCATCCAAGCCTTACATCACCAAATGCAATGCAAATCATCAGATGCAGTGGTGTAAAACACGCAGCCACTGGACTCTAGAGAAGTGGAGATGTGTTCTCTGGACTGACAAATCTAACTTTACTGTCTGGCAATCCGATGGACAAGTCTGGGTTTGGCGCTTGTCAGAACTGTACTTGCCTGACTGCATTGTGGAGGGGGGATTAGGGTGTGTGTATGTGTTTCAGGACTTGGACTTGGCCCCTAAGATCCAGTGAGGAAACACTTAATGCTTCAGCATAAGACATTTTGGACAATTTCATGTTCCCAACTTTGCATACACAGTTTGGAGATGACCCGTTCCTGTTCCAACATGACTGCGCACCAGTGCACTAAGCAAGGTCTATAAAGACATTGATGAGTGAGTTTGGTGCAGAAGAAATTTACTGGCCCTGACCAATAGACCACATTTGTGATGAATTAGAGCAGAGACTGCGATCCAGGCCTACTCATCCAGTTTCTCTTGGCTGCACTGCTTCCAGTACGTGTATGTGGATGTTAAATTTTTTGTCCACTCAGATATCAGATTTTAAAGTCAGTAGTGCTGGCCTAATGAGTCTGCATCTCTGGTGAGAAGGTTGCTATTTTATTAAAAAAATATATGTTTTTGTCATGTTATTAGACAAATATTGATTCTGAACTGCTCCAGATGATGTAGGTGCACAGTTGCGGTTGTAGTTTAGAGGTTTGGAGTCTTAACTGGGTTTCTTGCTTTAGTAAAATAGTATTCACCTTCCATATGTGAAATGCCTCTCTCTCTGTAATGCCTCTGTAGTGTTGGTATATTGCGTTTTTGTATCGCATTGATGGTTTCTAAAATTGTGACGTGATAGTGGTGGTATTAAGAGGTTGATTAGGTCGGGTAAAGTCCCCAATAAAGGCCCAGGTACCAAATGCATGGCACGCCACTGGGTCCATATATTATAGTACGCAAGAAATTATTTTATCATCTTTTATCTATCACATTATAGAGTGATCTTTTATTGTGGCCAGCCTGAGACACACCTGTGCAATAATCATACTGTCTAATCAGCATCTCGATATGCCTCACCTGTGAGGTGGATGGATTCTCTCGGTAAAGGAGAAGTGCTCACGAACACAGATTTAGATTTACACAGATTTCTGAACAATATTTGAAAGAAATAGGCCTTTATTGGAGTTCTCATCAAAATCTCATGAAAGACAGGGGCAAAAACAAAAGGGTTGGGTTTATAATTTTGTTAAGAATATATATATATATATATATATATATATATATATATATATATATATATATATATATATATATATATACTACTGAATCATACCAGTGGAAGCATGGAGATGTTTAGGAGAGATAGCAGTGGAGTTTTTAACAAGATTATTCAACAAGATTTTGGAAGGTGAGAGGATGCCTAAGAAATGGAGAAGGCGTGATAAGAGAGATGTGAAGACCTGCAGTAACTACAGGGGAATAAAGTTGATCAGTCACACCATGAAGTTATGGGGAAGAGTAGTGGAGTAGTGCACTTTATACCACACCACACTGCACACCGTCACTTAAAGGACAATCTCATCAACCACCTTATGTGATTACTGTTTACTGTACATAAGCATACCTTGTATCCATAAGCATACCTTGTATATAAATTTTTTCCTTATATATATCTTTATATATTTATATATTTTATATTTTACATTGCTTATACTCTTTATTTATCTGCCTTCTTTTTCTTTGTAATATTTTTCTCCCCATCCTATTCCCTCATGCCGGACAGTCGTAAAGCATTTCAGTGCATGTGGTATTCTGTATGTATGTGTATGTGACAAATAAAATTAGATTTGATTGTGTGTGTCTGTGGAGGCACGTGTTTTTTTGTGTGTGTGCATGTGACAGACGGCTAGAAAGTGACAAGATGTCCTATTTGATCGTATAATCAGAGTGGGACTTTGGGAGAAGTTTCAGTGCTAACCGACAGTCTGACTTGTTTTTTTTTTTTTTTTACAGACTACAGAACACAGCAATATAATGAATGACTGTATGTTGATTCAGTTCTTGCTTTATTTGATTATAGAGAGTGAGGTATTATTTTGTAATTTCCCATAGTGACAGTGCAAGTAAAGTAAAACAATTTGTAACACTACAGATATGCATAAAATGTTGCAGCATTGAATAGATTAGTGTTTTTGCCTGTAAGTTAGGAGAATATTACAGTGCTCTGATTCATTCAGCTTTTGAGTCACACCATTTACTGAGTGCAAACATCTTCAATTTGTGTTCAATATAAATTGAGGAAAAAAAAAAACTTTTTTTCACACACTGAATCAATCCTATAAACTGCATAACACTTTTGCTAATTAATAAAAGTAGAAGATATTTTGTAAAAGAGATCCTAGCTATGTCTATGAATATTAATATATAATAAATATACTCTATGTACCAAAGTATTGGTACACGACTTTTTGAAGCCATATTATATCGAAGGTGTAACTAACTCAAACTTCAGTGTGCTTTAGCTCTATCTTGAATCTATTCTCTTCTGGTGAGGTAGGATTCTGACATTGTTATCTCAGTTGATCATAGAGTGTTGGTCTGTACTTATTAATTTTCTCAGGTGATTAAACAAGGGTGGTTTCAGTCCCACTTGAGGTGTGAATTGTGGGCAGGGCTTACTCACCTATATTAAATGTGCTCCATAGTACGTAACCCTCCTAAGGCCAGTAACGCTTAGTGTTCATTTATTAGTTCATATATTGTACTTTTGTGTTCTTTAAATTCATACATCGATCTCAAATTGACAGATCAGTCATGTGTCTTAAACCCATCTCTGTAGTCACCTCTTACAGACACATATGTTCTCATCCACAGAACAAAGGTCACATTCCCAGTAACCTCATCAACCCTCCTCTATTGTCTTAATCTCAAACAGGGTGGTAGGTGGGCTTTGGAATTGCCAGTCGGCTAAGGAAAACTGACTTAATCACAGCCTTAGTTTCCTACTATGCCTTTGACTTTCTGGCACTCACTGAGACCTGGATATCCCCAAAGAACACTGCTACCAGCTGCTCCGTCTTCTGCCTATGCTTTCCTGTATTCTGTTGACTGGTTTACTGTTGTCACAGAAACGGTGGTTCACCATGTCATCTTTTGAATTTCATTTCAGTTACCTCTCCAATCAACCTCTTCATCATTGTTATCTACCGCCCTCCTGGACACCTTGGAGACTTCCTAGAAGAGTTGGACAAACTCCTCAGTACTTTCCCTTCTGACAGCACCCCTCTGACAGTTCTTGGTGACTCCAACCTCCCATCTGACAAACTTCAGTCATCTTGCCTCCTTACTTTTCTGAATACTTTATCCTTTACATTTAAAAGCTGCCCTCCCACACACAAGGAAGGAAATGTCCTGGACCTAGTTTTTACCCGCCTTACCCCAGCTACAGACATGACTGCTAGCCCACTTAAAATTTTTAATCATCACCTGGTTTTCTTTTTAATCACTCTTCCTATTCTACCAAAAAATTATTTACAACATCTCTCTCTTATCCGTCCTAACCTCCGCTCCATCTTTTTCTTTTCTGTAGCTTCATGTACCCTTTCATCTCTTCCTGACCCTGACTACATTTCTTCTCTACCCTTGGACTTTGCCACTGACTCCTCTCCTCCCATTTTTTAACCATGGACCTCCTCTGCCCCTTGACCACAAAACCCAAGAATAATTCTTGTCCCACACCCTGGCTGTCAGAATTTTTTTTGCAGCAATCTGCGAGAACTCAGCTCAGCAGAGAGGATGTGGAAAAAATCACAACTTGATGCAGACCTCAAATGTTACCGTGCACTCCTGACAAAATTGTCTTTGGATGTGACTTCTACTAAGACTGCCTTCTAAAAGGAAAAGCTCAAGGCCTCTGCACAAGATCCTCGTAAGCTTCACATCTTCTCTTAACTACTCAACCCCTACTCCTTCGTTGTCCAGCTTCTCAACCATAACAGAAGTTGAGATACTGCAAGTCATCCAGTCTTTCAATCCCACCACCTGCCCTCTGGATCCAATCCCTTAAACTATGCTTCAGACCATCTCACACACCTCCTTAACTTCATCTCCACAATCATCAACGGGTTCTTAACATCTACTATTTTCAAGCAAGCAAGGATCATTCCCATCTTGAAGAAACCCGCTCTGGATCCATCAGACATCAACAATTACAGACCGGAATCACTTCTCTCCTTTTTTTCTAAATCTCTAGAATGCATTGTTTTTAACCAATTATCTGTCTGTCTCTCACAGAACAACCTCCATGATCCAAACCAGTCTATCTTCAAAGGGGCACTTTCCACAGAGACGGCCCTTTTTCCTGTTTCTGAGAAACTGCATGCTGCTCGATCAGCCAAGCTGTCATCTGTACTTATCTTCCCTGACATTTCAGCAGCATTGGACACAGTCAACCACAAGACTTTCTTATCTACCCTCAGGATCCTCAGTATCCGTGGAACAGCATTGGAATGGTTCCTACCTGGAAGGTCGCTCAAGGCCTAGGGGAGTGTGGAACAATAACCAGTTAGATGTTACGGGCCGTTTGAACAAAAAGCAGGACCGAAGTTTAGAGTAGTTAGTGTTTAATGGTCACGTGCAGTAAGGTAAGAAACAAATCCCAAGCGTGCTTTACAGAGTCAAGAAGACTAGACTCACACTGGCAAAAGAACATGGACAGTGCCAAAGAAATGAACACAACAAAAGGGTCTACTATAGGCTGTATTTTGGGAAGCTTAACCTAACTAACAGCAGGAACAGACTAGCTGACTACTCTAGGCTAAGCTACCAGAAAATACAGTGGGTGGCACCTGCCCTCTAACTAGGGTGTCTAAACAATAGCAAAAACCTACGTGGTGGAATGTAGGTGCACGCACATTCTTACCTGTTCCTAAACCAGGTGAGCTAGGATAACCAAAACAGCTAGCAAACAGCTAGCAAACAACAAGCAAACAACAAGCTCTCTCTTTCTCCCCCCCGGGGACTTCCGGAGCTGCTTTTAACTGGAAGGCTCCGCCTCCTCTGGTCGGCTCTTGCTCATCATTGGTCCTTTTTGTCCCCAGGCCTCCATTCCAATTACCCGGTAGCTCCACCTATAGCCAGTAAAGTGCTGAAGAAAAGGGGGGGAGGGGGAGAGCAGTAGAAAAAAAAACAGCAGACACGTAACACCAGGTAACATGAAGAGGGTCCACATCTGCCCCACGCAGACTCTCAACTGGTGTCCCACAAGGCTCAGTACTTGGTGCCCTCATTTTCTCCCTTTATACCCACTCTATTTGTAGTCATATCCTCACATGGGTTGTCTTACTACTGCTATGCTAATGACACTCAACTCATATTTTCTTTCCCTCCCTTAAATACTACAGCTTTTGCTCAGATCTCGGATTGCTTAACAGACATATCTTCATCAATAAATGCTCATCAATTAAAACTCAACCTCCGACTAACTCTTCATGACTCTCTGTTTACTCCTTCAGCCACTGTTCACAACCTTGGGGTAACTATGGACAATCAACTGTTCTTTGCCTCACATGTTGCTAATGTAGCTCGTTTTTGTTGATTTCTTCTCTACAACATCTGAAGGATTTGATCATTTCTGTGCACACAGGCTGCCCAGGTGCTTGTTCGGCTCTTGTCATTTTAAGACTGGACTACTGCAACTCTCTGGTGGCAGGTCTTCCTCTGAACGCTATTCGTCCACTGCAAATGATCCAAAACGCAGCTGCATGACTTCCACCCCACTGCTGCTCTCCCTTCACTGGCTTCCAGTAGCTGCACATATTAGATTTAAAACACTGATGCTTGCCTACAAGGCCAAAAATGGACCAGCACCATCTTACCTAAAAGATCTCATCTCACCTCGCACTGCACCATGTTTCTAAGATCCTCCAGCACTGCTTGCCTGGTACCAGCTTCTCTCAGAAGGAGAGGTTAGTATACTTCAAGGCTTTTCTCTGTTCTGGCACTGAGGTGGTGGAATGAACTTACCTTAGATGTCCGAACAAAACAGAGTCCCTAGCTATCTTCAAGTTAGGGGTTGAAAACCTACTTTCCTGAAACACTTAAACTAGCACTTTCCAAGTTTGCTTTGTAAAAATCAAGATTTTGTAGTCTGATTTATCTTAAGTTTGTAATCTGGCATAACAGTGTAGATTTATTCATTGCTAGGGACTCAAAGCACTTTTGTACGTCGCTCTGGATAAGGGCATCTGCTAAATGCTACAAATGTAAATGTAAATTCATGGAGAAGTACAGATGTTTTGAAATACTCTGGTAAAAGTTGAAGTTCTGACCACAAATTTTTTTTACTTAAGTTAAAGTAAAGAAGTTTGGGCTCTGACTTGTACTACTTGTATACTTGTAGCTATTACTACTGTCTGTTTTAGTGTCATGCTGGTAACTGGACCTATATTAATATATTTATACAAAGAAATCTTAAATTTTGTTACCTAATGAATTTATTCAGGCTGAACAGCCACCATATAGAACACAAGCAGAGAAAAGATGATGATGATCAGGTGATCAGAAATGTGTCTGTTCTTAGCCATGTTTACATCACTGACTCCCTCTGTCTCATCCACGTTAACCACATATATCTCGTTGTCTTCTGCCTGCTCATTGTAAGCTTAGTAAACTAGCCTACGTCTGTGGTGTGTCAGAGCCAGGAAATGATACACCAGTGGTATGTTGAAAAAGCCACGCAATGGCAGGAAACTGGTTGATGGACTGAAAACAGCACACAATGAGAAGAAAAAAAAAGATTTTAGACCAAAAGAATTTAAACTAATGTAATGAGCCTGTTTTGAAAATGTAAGTAAAAAGTACGGATATTTGTGTAAAAAAAAATGTATGAGTGAAAGTAAAAAGTTGTCTAAAAAATTATTAGTGAAGTAAAGAACTGATACCAGAAAAATCCACTTAAGTGCAGTAATGAAGTATTTGTACTTCCTTACTTCCCACCTCTGTATAGAATGCTTCTGTATGTGGTAGCAGGAAATTCTCCCTTCATTTGAACAAAGAGACCCAAACCTGTTCTAGAATGACAATTCCCCTGTGCACAAAGCTAGTTTTATATTTATATTTAAATATATATAAAATATATATAAATGGTGTACATGGGTTGGAGTAAAAGCTCTTCAGTGACCAGTTATAGAGCTTTGACCTCAACCCTAGTTTCAAGTTTCAAGTTTATTTGTCATATGTACAGATGTCAATGACAGTTTGTACAAAGGAAATGCTTAAATGAGGCTACAGGCAAACTATAGCAAACTACAGCAAATATAATACATTAAAAAGTAACAATAAGAGAAAATAAAAAATAGTAATAATGAGGCAGCGTGTAAAGAAGTGTATGTATACAGTATATATTAAATAAGTATTAATTTATTAGCATAAGGTACTTTTATAAAAATATGGAAGATGGAGGTGTACAAGGAAAATGTAGGATACGTCTGTAGGATACGCCACGTAAAAGGCACCACACCACAAGAGTAGCACTATTCTGGATTCTATGAGTTATCACTATCACTTCTTATCTTAAATCAGAAAAAAAACATCACATTCAGCAGAGCAAAGGCAATAAAACCCAGAGCAGCTCCATTACAAAAATTATATCTGCCAAAGATTTTAAACATGTGATTTTTCTCAAAATAGAGAACACAGTGCATTGTTTTTTTTGATAATTTCATAGTATAAAATCTCAGTTCAACCTGCACTCGAGGTAAAAGTCATCAATTCATGATTCACTCTCCTGCCAGCAGGTATGACAGACATGATTTTGATCAGGCAGATCAGATTTGCTGTTTTTGTTTCTACTTGATCACATTTTAGCTGGATGTTGACTGCCTTGATCGATTATCTTACAATTGGATAGTAAGAAATTAGGTCTTGAGAATGTATGCATTACACAAGAGAACATGTGTAGGCATGGGCTGAATGACTGATGCGCAACATGTAGTGTATAGAGCACAAGGATTTATAGTTTCCAAGAAAACCGTACCTGTTCTTGAATGAATAAAGGAATAGCCATGAAGCATTTTCCGAGTCTTCACTAACGATGCATTGATTTCCTGCACTGTCTGGAAAGGTCATCTTACAAATCCAACTTTGAGAGAGATTTCTACCTGATTTTGGCCGTAAACAGTTATATCAAATGTAATATATAAGGCTGAGCACACTTTTCATAACTGGTTCTGGAGTCGATTTTGTCTTAGCTAAAGTTTTTAATTATTGTTAACACCAATTTTCAAACATTTTACCAACTTCAACACCAACAAAATTCAGATTTTTTTGCCTTATTCTGTGTACTTCTTTTCCAGGCTCTTGGATAACTTTTCTCTTGGGGATGTGGTAGCTCAGTAATTACAGCTCTAGGTTACTGATCAGAAGGCTGGGGGTTCAAATCCTGGTATTGCTGCTGTGCTCCAGGGATGCTGTATAATGGCTAATCCTGTGCTCTGATCCCCAGCTTCAAAAAATGAATAGTATATGTGAAGAAAAGATTTTCATTGTGCTGTAATGTACATCTGACAAATATAAGCTTTTCTTTTATAGCCTACACTGCAACACCTACATAAATTAGAGTGTTTCCTGTAAACAAGGGCAAAATTGGAACATGTGACTACATAATATTTATTATACATGTGACTACATAACATTTTTATTCATGGCATTTGGCAGCCTGGCTTACAGTTATCTTATTTACACAACTGAGGCGTCTAGGGTTAAGGGCCTTGCTCAGGGGCCCAGCAGCAACAGCTTGGTGATGTTGTTCAATGCCAGATGAGGAAGAGTTCCCTTTTAAGTCTGGTTCCTTTCAATGTTTCTTCTCTGAACAAGTCTAAAGGAGTCTGCTTTGAGACAATGTCCATTCTTAAATAGACTCAGAAGTATCTGATCTTAATGGTCTTAACCATTGAGGTACCTTTTATATTATGTACAGATAAAGGGCAAAAACAGGCAAGACTTTGGTTTCATGCTGCTGAAATTGATTTATTATTTACATTGATATCTGCCTTTAAAATATACCATTCTGAATGTAATTGCAAAAGAGAAACCCCCCACAGGTACTATTTATAAAACGGTCCAGAAGCCTTCACCGGGTCTGTTGTGAAAACCTGAATTGTGCAGACTAAAAATAAATAAATAAATACTGTGATCAACTAAGTAATGAAACTTGTGGAGAAAAATGGATCATAAAATGCCAGGCTGACATTCAGATCAAGAGGTTACAGAAATCACGCTGGACTTCTGCCTGCAAAACCATGCTGGACCATCTGTTATACCCACATGCGATCTCTAACATCTGTCTGATGACGTGATTATATTTGGGACAAAACTAGTAGAAAAAAATTATCATGACCCTGACCAGGCAGTTACTAAGGATGAATGCGGGAACGCTGTAAATGCATCGAGAAGCGGCTTTCTTTGTCCCTCGAGTTGTCCATGCTGTCTATCTATCTATCTATCTATCTATCTATCTATCTATCTATCTATCTATCTATCTATCTATCTATCTATCTATCTATCTATCTATCTATCTATCTATCCTTACACATTACTGTTAATTTGCCTTTATTAGAGATCACCCACCTGGAAACAGTTTGGGCGTTGGTTAACATATAACAACACACACACACACACACACACACACACACACACACACACACACACACACACACACACACACATTGGTTATATGGAGGGCAGTGTTGGTTTAGTGGTTAAGGCTCTGGGTTACTGATCATAAGGTAGTGGTCTTCAAGTCCCAGTATCACCAAGCTGTCACTCTTGGGCCCTGGAGCAAGGCCATTAACCCTAACTGCTCAAGGGGTCACGTGATTTAGCTAAACCTGTGTGCTGACCCTAGCTTCCTGCCAATTCGGGATATAGGAAAAAAGATTTTATTTGTCCTGTAAAGTTCATATTTCTCTTGTTTTATTCTTTTGAAAAGGAAATGTTATAGTATGTATTGCTGGGCCTCTTTAAAGTTTTTAATGATAGCTTAAGCATAATGTCAAAAACAGGGCTCAGTTTGTCAAAACACTAAACACAATTCACACATCCACACACACAAATAGCAAAACACCTCAATTATTTTGCTAAATAAAATACTTTATTCAAATCTTTATCATAATTTAACGAAACCCATTTTTTTACACCGTATCTCATCCCTTCACCTAGCTTGATCCGGCTTCATTGACTTCTTCGACATCACAGGTGATGTCCTTTTTTGAAAGACAGTGAGAGAAGCATCTTCTTGAAGCTGAATCCATCCTTGCACAGACCCTGCATCAATTAAGTCACAGGCCTCCTCTATGGCTGGAATGAGGGGTATCCTGACTGAATGGAGAGTTATTTAGCTCTCTACTGACCCCTACCGCTCTGTATACAGAACATCATGCACATACATAATTCCTTAGTTTAGCCATGCAGCTCACATGTACAGACGCAGACAACACACACGCACACGCGCACACAAAATAGGTTGCACTAAAATAAATAGTTTTTCCATTCTCACCTTTATTCTCATCAAAATATTGCATTTTGTACTTTTTTGCAGATAAGTGAGAAACCAGCCCTTGAAGCGATCACATGCCCAGAGTAAAAGGCCAGAGCCTTTCATGCTTGCATTAAAAAAACTATCCTGTCACATGTACACTGCAGATTTCAAACTATTGTGTTTTTGTTCCAGCCCTGCCTTAGAAAATGCAAGAAAAAAAAACACTGCTTTATGGACACAAAGAAAGGACAATGAAAATGTAACAAGCTCTCCAGACTGGCACTATCCTTTTAACTTCACCTCTCCTCTGGGAAAAAAGAGCGTCATGGAGCCCGCTTTGATGTCCGACACGTGCTGATTACCCAGAGGCTACTTGACATCGTGCTGCCATCAGGTCTTTTTGTTAAGTCTTGCTGTAATTGCGAATGCGTTATGCATTCGCAATCACACATCCGGCGGTACTCTTACGACCAGCAGCAGATTAAACAGGGCATGAACACTGCTTCTGCATGACCGGCTTAAACAAGTACGACGGAGATTTATGAATTTGTAAGTGTTTTTATTTTCCGTGACCTCAGACTTGACGCTCACCCTCAAGTTTGCGATGGAGATCCGAATGCAAAATATGTAACCCGATATGATTCTCAGTTTATAGAAGTATAGCATTTAGTTTTAATCCCACCCCTAGATTATATATATATATATATATATATATATATATATATATATATTTTTTTTTTTTTTTTTTTTTTATTGTTTTGCTTTACCCTATTACAGTTTTATTTATTTTTTGACAAAATAACTTTAGGACAGTGATTCAGTGGTGATCAGTTGTTAAGGCTTTGTTTTTCTGCTCGTAAGGTTGGGGGTACAAGCCCCAGTATCACCAAGCAGCCACTCTTGGGGGCCTTGACTAAGGCTCTTAACCCTCTGTGCACTGGGCAAGTGCACTGTATCATGGCTCACCCTGTGCGCTGTCCCCAGCTTCCTAACATCTCTACATGTGACAAGTATAAAGCACCCCTTTCCTTCTTCTTTGCATGAAATTGCTTTACATGGTTCCCTTTGGGATGAATGTGAATGCTGACTGCACCCCAGGACTTCTCACCTACATCAGTACCTGACTTTACTAACACCTGAATGATTTTCCACAAATCTCCAAAAGCACACTCCAAAATCTAGTGAAAGATCTTTCCAGAAGTGTATAGGTTATTATAACAGTAATTGTTTACTAAATGCGGAATTAAAGCTCCAAAAAGTGCAGACCAATCTTATGGATAGGTGTCCACAAACTTTTGGCATAGCAGCTAAATGTAAACTACCATGAACCTGACCAGGCCGTTACTCGGGCCATGTCCACACTGATAGGTTTTTGTTAGAAAACGCATTTTTTTTTCTTTGTTTGGGCCTGTTCACAATCAGACAGTGTGAAAATGTAGCTTTTTGAGAACACTTTCCAAAGCGGATTATTTTATTATATTATTAGTAAATTTGCAGTGTAGACTGTGAACATGGAGGCTTCTGAAAACGATGACACAACGATGGAACAGAGGCGTTTCTCAGATGTTTTGGTGGGGACGAGCAACTTTTGTGGACCAGTTTTAGATGATATCACCACTTTCAAATGTTTCTGGATTAGTGTAGACATTAGGATGAATGAATGCTGAAAATGCCTCGTGCATAGTTAAGCAGAAGGGGATTTATTAATTTGAACCCACCTTTAAACAGTTTGGGGTTGGTTAATATAAAACACACACACACACACACACACACACACACACAGTCTACGTAATGTCAACCATCATGCTTTGCACAGCTGTTCACAGATGTTCGCAAATGTTCTACAGAGTCATCAATTCCATGCTTATTCAGCCCAGGTGCCAAAAGGATGCATCATTTGTTCAGTCATATCTATTGGCACCCGGCTACTATGCAGAAAAACAGGAATAGCCGATGACAAATCATGTATTTTTTTTTCCTTCTGTTTCAAGACAGACATGTAACCTTTAGACAAACTTCCTTCTAGCATCTGGCAAAAAGTACTTCCACCAATACCTCGATACTCCTTAATACATAGAGACATAGAGTTGACACCACACACACACACACACACACACACACACACACACATACATACAAACATACATACTCTCACACTAAATAAAGACCAATCCACCTGCAGGTAAAGACAATAAATATATAATGCCTACATCTACAGTATTTAATATTACATGGATGATATCTCTGTCCTTTTATGTGCTGAGTGTTCTGTTTTTCTGTTTTCTGTCCGTTTTTTCATTGCATTTTATTTAATTTGATTCTTGTTCTGTTAGCACACATGCACTGATGTGGACCACAAACATCAAGCAAAAAGGACAAGATGTAGAGTCTATTTACCTCTCAATCATGTTGCCTGATAAATAACATATTCATATACTATGTATGTCCTTGTATTATTTTAAGATACATTTAGGTAAATATGTTAAGTATTGTTACATACTATATTAATGGTAATATCCATATCACTGTGTAGTATACACTTTATAAGCAAAAGTATGACCATTAGATTGGTATCCTCTTTTTGAACATGGGGGGCTCTATTTTATATTAGAATAACCTCCACTCTTCTTGGAAGGTATTTTATTAGATTTCGGGGTCTGATTGTGGAGATTTGTGGAGATTCATTAAGCCACAATGGTGTTAGTAAAGTTAGGTACTGATGTATGTAAGTTGAGAAGGCGTTCAATAGGTTTGAGGTCAGAGCTCTATAGCAGGAGATCTTCCACTCAAACCCATGTAAAGCATATCTTCATGAAACTGGCTCTATGCACTAGGCATTATCATGTTGAAACAGGTTTGTATCTCAAGTAAATGGAGAATTTAATGATACCACATTCAAAAACATCCTATACAATTGTTTGCCTCCAACTTTGTGGTAACAGTTTGGGAGAAGAACCACATATGGCTGAAAAAGTCAGGTATCTTAGTACTTTTGTCTGTACAGTGTTTCTCTGTATTGTTTCTGTAGCACCTCGGTCCTTGAGGAACATCATTTCATTTCATCGAGTACTCTACTACCTGTATAAGGCTGAAATGACAATAAAAGTCACTTCACATGACTTGACTTTAACATAGCATAGTGATATCATGATGGCAGTTTGTGAAGTAAGAGGTGTTTAACGTTATTGGTGTCTCACTTGAATTATTTGCAGTGGAACTAGTAAAAACTGCTATATAAAAATGCTAATCAAAATAGCGAGTTTAGCTGGTTAAATAACTACATGGCTTATCAATTCTATTGCATTTTTATTTTTAAAACAGAAAAAACCCCACCACAAAACAGATTTATATAAATCAGGATATCGATTTAGATTCTTAATCAGGAAGTACAGATCTCACAGTGGTGAGGAAAGAAGCAGGAAACCTCATTTTTTAGGTGACTCTGGATTTATTACAGTAAAAGTTTACAGGCAGCACTGGGTAAATAAATAGGATGGTTAGTATGAGCAGAAAATGAAGAAGTGTTTTATGAGGAACAGATTACAGCAACAGTGTGTAGGTACAAATCTAGAAAATGCATCTCATTTGATCTTCTTCTTCTTCTTCTTTCGGCTTCTCCAATTAGGGGTCGCCACAGCAGATCATCCGTCTCCATACCCCCTGTCCTCTACACCTGCCTCTTTCAAACCAACTACCTGCATGTCTTCTCTCACGACGTCCAAGAACCTCCTCCTTGGCCTTCCTCTTTTCCTCCTTCCAATATACCCCATGTCCCTCCTCTGCACATGTCCAAACTATCTCAATCTCGCCTCCCTCACCTTGTCTCCAAAACGTCCTACATGCGCTGTCACTCTAAATAAACTTGTTTCTAATCCTGTCCATCGTCGTCACTCCCAACGAAAACCTCAACATCTTCAGCTCTGCTAACTCCAGCTCCACCGCCTGTATTTTACTCAATGCCACTGTCTCTAAACCATACAACATCACAGGTCTCACCACAGTCCTATAAACTCTCCCTTCCACTCTTGCAGATACTCTTTTATCACAAATCATTTCTGACATACTTCTCCACCCACTCCACCCTGCCTGCACTCTTTTCTTCACTTCTCTAACACACTCTCCGTTACTTTGCACTGTTGACCCCAGGTACCTGAACTCCTCCACCTTCTCCACCTTTTCTCTAACCGCACCACTCCACTGCCCTCCCTCTCATTCACACACATCTACTCTGTCTTACTCCTACTGACTTTCATTTTTCTTTTCTCCAGCACGTACCTCCACCTCTCCAGGCTCTTCTCAACCTGCTCCCTACTCTAACCACAAATCACAATATCATCCGCAAACATCATAGTCTAGGGAGACTCCTGTCTGACCTCGTCCATCAACCTGTCCATCACCACTGCAAACAGGAAAGGGCTCAGAGCAGATCCTTGATGCAGTCCAACCTTTACCTTGAACCAGCCTGTCGTACCTACTGCACACTTTACTTTGTCACACTGTCCTCATACATGTCCTGCACCACCCTCACATACTTCTCTGACACACCTGACTTCCTCATACAATACTATAACTAATCTCTTAGCACCCTGTCGTACGCTTTCTCTAAATTCACAAACACACAATGCAACTCCTTCTGACCTTCTCCATACTTTTTCATCAACATTCCTAAAGCAAATAATGTGTCTGTGGTGCTCCTCCTCTGCATGAAACCATACTGTTGCTCACAGATAGTCACTTCTTCTCTTAGCCTGGCTTTCACTACTCTTTCCCATAACTTCATGGTGTGACTGATCAACATAATTCCTCTGTAGTTACTGCAGGTCTGCACATGTCCCTTATTCTTAAAGATCGTTACCAGCACACTCCTTCTCCTTTCCTCATGCATCCTCTCACCTTTCAAAATGTTGAACAACCTGGTTAAAAATTTCATTGCCATCTCTCCTAAACATCTCCATGTTTCTACCAGTATGTCATCTGGTCCAACCGACTTTCCACTCTTAATCCTCTTAATCGCTGCTCTTACTTCCTCCTTAGTAATCCTATCCACTTCCTGCTTCACCATCTCCACACCATTCAATCTTCTCTCTCTTTCATTTTTCTCGTTCACCAGCTGCTCAAAATACTTCCTCCATCTTCTCAACACACTCTCCTCAATAGTCAATTTCCATCTCCATTCTTTATTGCTCTAACTTGCAGCACATTCTTCCCAGCTCGGTCCCTCTGCCTGGCCAATCGGTATAAATTATTTTCTCCTTCCTTAGTGTCCACTTTCTCATACAGCTCCTTATATGCCTTTTCCTTAGCTTTCGCCACATCCCTCTTCACCTTCTGCCGCATGTCTTTGTACTTTGTACTTTGTACTTTTCTCATCACTCTGTCGATTCCAATTCTGTTTTGCCAACCTCTTTCTCCTTATGCTCTCCTGTTTTTCAGTCTTCACTCTCCTCCTCTTCTTCCTTACCTCCAGCACCATCCTACAGACCACCATCCAATGCTGTCTAGCTACACTGTCCCATGCCAACACCTTACAGTCTCTTATCTCCTTCAGGTTGCATCTCCTACATAGAACTTAGTCCACCTTTGTGCACCTTCCTCCACTCTTATCCATCACCCTATGAAGAAGGTTCTTAAAATAAGTATTTACCCCTGCCATTTCCGTCCTTTGAGCAAAATCTACCTTCATCTGCCTTTCCAAATTCCTCTCTTTAAGGCCATACCTACCCATTACTTCCTCATCCCCTCAGTTGCCTTCACCTACATTCACCTTTACCTTTACCAGTCATAGTACCAACATTTAAAGTAATAATCCAAATCTCCAATTTCTACACTTCTTCCTTTCCTGCCGTCTCTGTTGACGTCTTCCTCCTCTACTTCTCCTCCTTCAGCCAAAAAAACCTCTGCAAAATTGCAATAGTTTTATAATGGGAAATGTTTTGGTTAAAATAAAATGGAAACTGTAATAGTGTAACCGTGTTGATCTCTCCTGGAAATTTGGATACCATTAAAGACCAATAGAACACTTTTGTCAACTTGTAGATCACTAATTGGTGCATTGAGTATCTAGACTCCTGTTTCTACAAATCAATTTTTTCTTTAATGGAATTGATTTAATGGTGGAATCGGACGCAGTAGACAATGATTTTAATTGTTAATAGCAGATTTGAATATATATATATATATATATATATATATATATATATATATATATATATATATATATATATATATATATATATAAATCCGCCATGTTGCACACATCTGGCAATTAAAACCGTCCGTGTTGAAACATAGCAAAAGTTTCGTTTGGAGTGCTGATGATTTACGTAATTTAAAACACTAGAATTACTTTAAAAGATTTACAAGAATATTTTCTATTCTATTGTCTTCATGTTCTATGTTAAGTACGGTTTCACCAACGATATTTGAATAAAGTATCCATATTTGCCCATGTTAATGATGGTTATGTGACTGGTCTGCACCTTCACTCTGTGTTGTGTTGGTGAACACAAATTTAAAGACTTCAGTCCGTGGCCTTACCAGACAATTTCAGCATTGACCTCTCCTCAGCCGCACTTGCAATAAACTGAGGGAAAGCAACCTGAACATAATCCTTCAAGGAGTAAATTTACATATAACTATTAAAAGGCAACATCTAAGAAAAAAGTAATATTACAGTATAACCTCAACCTAAACCATCTCATGTAAAAGTAAGAAATAGAAGTACTTGGTGTGTTTGTGTGTATGTGCTGTTGCAAAGGTGTTACTAATTATTTCCAACCCTTATCCAACTGGCACATTTTCTTCCTTACAACTGGTAAAATCAGTCAGGCAAAACTTACAAGAACAGGAAGGAAGTGTAATTTTGCCAAACCCCTTGGGTTTCCTCTTTCCTGTTGGCCATTTTCGCCACATTGTTTACTGATAATAATAGTTATTGCATATTAGCAGGCAGCAAGAGCTTCCAAAAAGCTGAACAGCTTTCTGTGTTCCAACATTTTCAGCATGTGACTCAGACCATCTGATGACAGCGAGGGGGTTTTTATGTCTGCCAAAGATGCCTGCTGTGATAAAGGGAACCTGGCTGAAGGCTTTCCTCTCTCAGAGTGTGTGTGTGCTTGTGTATGTGAACGTTAGCCATCTGCAGGAGGCTCTCGTGGGCTATACTGTTCACTCGTTTCGTCATGCGCCCTATTCCCTATTTGCAGCTGCTGTTTATGTTCGGCCATTAATTTTTTCAGCATGAAATGTGCAGATCGAATCAGAACGAACGTCAATCCCTCAAATATGAATAATTTTACCATATGTACCTCCTTCAGTCAGAACACTGAACAGACAGACAGACAGACAGACAGACAGACAGACAGACAGACAGACAGATAGATAGATAGATAGATAGATAGATAGATAGATAGATAGATAGATAGATAGATAAAGTATTATTTATTAAATATTTCAAAATTATAAAAAATTATACAATCATTTAGATATTCAGATATAAAAGATAAGTCTAAATAATAGTATTAAGTATTAATTAAATAATGTATCAAGTATTAATTAAATATTGATTATCTGTTGATTTTACAGTGGCAGTGTCAGTTCAGTAGATCCTTTATTGGATCAGAGATATCACACCAACAATGCCATTAAATTCTGATTGGTCAGCAAAAGGTTTTTGACAACTTGACTCCTAAAAGATTATACAATTCCAGTCTTTTTCATCAGCGTATGAAGAACACAATTAAACGAGTTTTAGCTTCGTCCTACACACAACAATCGAGCGTGTGGTCATCTCCTGCAAGTCCTCCTACAAAGGCTTCTGGATGTAGGCGTGAATACCAGCAGGTCATTTCCTGTTGCTTTAACTCTAGGGGTGGAATTATCCAGAAGCCACCATTGATATAAGGTACACCAGGTGTCAGTTCATTTTTTACAACAAAATATAGCCTCTGTAAACAATTCTCCAGTCTTTCACTAAGCTGTTTTGTCACCGAGTACACCAGGCTTGTAAATGCAGGTGTATTGGAGTCAGGTTAAACCTTTTAGAGGGTAATTATGTGGTCACAAAAAGCAGCACAATGGATTTAATGCTTCTCTCTGCTACAGTTGTGTACCATACGATTACAGGGTTCTTCTTTGATTTTAAGTACAGAACATTTTTTGAAATTAGTCAATAAAATGGTCTGGAGAAAAGGCAGTCTGCTCAGGAGAAAAGTCTCTACAGAGCCTGATGTGGACCAGAAACATCAAGTAACAGGGACAAGACGTCTATTTACCTGTCAATCATATTGCCTGGTAAATAACATATTCATATAATATGTATTTAACAATAAATATAGAAAAATGTGTTACATATTGTTAAATACTATATTAATAGTAATATCTATATCACTGTGCAGTATAAACTTGTTCCACTAGGTTTTGGAGTGTGTATGGAGATTTGTGGAGATTTATACAGTGAAAAGTGTATTATTAAGTCAGCTACTGATGTAGCTGAGGTGAGGGGGCCTGGGGTGCAGTCAGCGTTTCAGTTCATCTCAAAGGTGTTCAGGAGGGTTGGATTCAGAGATCTGCAGCGGGAGATCTTCCACTCCAACCCATTTAAAGCATATCTTGATGGAGCTGGCTTTATGCACAGGGGAACAAAGCCAGCTTCTATTACATCCAGCATTACATTATAATGTTTTAAATACATAATGCTTTAAATGTCACTGCATCAATTGCATTATTTAGAGCTAAAAGCAAGAGGCTAAATCTTACTGCCACCACATTTTAAATGTTTGAATTTTCAGTGCCACCAAGTTGCCACTGTTGCCACTGTCCCTTAACCCTCAACAGCAAGTTGTATAAATAACATAATTGTAATTGTCTCTAAGGGGAGTAAATAGGGGCACTGGTAGACCTATAGTTATGGGGAGGTGGTAGCCTAGTGGTTTAGCTTAGTGGTTAAGGAATTGGACTTTGGATCTGATAATCATGAGTTCAAATCCCAACCAAACTAAGCTGCCATTCCTGGGCATCTGAGCAAAGCCCTTAACCCTATAGCAGCTCAATTGTTTGAAGGTTGCTCTGGATAAGGGGGTCTACCATAAATGTAGTTCAGGCTCTGGGTTCAGAATATGAGGGGTTCAAGTCCCAATAATGCCAACTGCCAGATCAAGGCCCTTAATTCTCTCTGCTCCTGGATTGAATCATGCCTGATGCTGTGCTCTGACCCCAAGTCGCTGGCATTGTGATTAATGTCAGAACAAATGACAGCATCATTAAATAATTTTCCAAAACACAATGACGTAACCCATAATCATGTCACAAGTAATTTTTTGGTCAGCGTTAAGAATTTGTGAAAGACTAATGTTTCTGTGTGTTCTGTATATCTTTTATGCATTATTGTGGAGCAACAACAACAGTACGTCCTGAGCTCTTGTATGAGTGAGTAAGTGGATGATTAATAGTGTGATGAGCATCTTGTAAAGCAGCTGCGTTATATCCGTGGCCTCTCACAAGGTCTTCAGCTTTTATCTGGAGCCTGTTATCAATGTCTCCTTATCCTGAAACACATTCCACACACACCCACATATACACAATGCTTTGATCCAACCCTATCAGCATGGCCGTTCTCACTTTTTTTTTTATATGTCTACATCCTTCTATGACGTCCATTTCGGGTATTTTCGTCTCTGGCTGAAATATGTATTTTGGTTAAATGAATGCCTGGGTTTTGTCCTGCAGGCAGAAATAAAAAAGAAGAAGACAGAAGAAATAACTTCACTTATAGATTTGGAGCGGTTTTGCTTGACACATAACTTTGGTGCATCATATGCAGGCGTGTGAAAGAATAAAAATTCAAGGCTTCAATTCAAGGTTTCTTTGGTTTTTTTTTCCCCATTCCAATCCATGTAGGCTATTGTCAAGTGCAGGGTGACATTTGCACAGTCACAGAGCTTCCAAAGTCCAGGTTACAAAAACATGAAGCAGGAGTTTAGATTTATGCACAGGTGAGCTCACACACTGACAGTGGAATGTGAGTAGTAGTACACTAGACTGGTGGCCTTGAGCATTCAGAGCTGCATCATCAGCACCTCACTGTCTGTGCTTTTGACTAAATTAAAGGAAAAAACGCTCACTGTTTTGATTTAAATCAGATTTTTCTTTCAGTCTCTATAGAAGAATAAATCAACAACCAAGTTGCTGTGATACAGTATTACTCTTACAATTCTTATTTCGATGCAGGTGTTTTATTCTCCTTATCCCACACACTAATAATATTTTATTTTATTAAAGAACATCACATTCTTTTAAAAAATATTTTATATTGACTCTGACCCTGATCCTCATATTTGATTTGGAACATGTCCCAAGACCAGCACTAAGGATGGATTATGTAACCCAAATGGCTGAGTTTGGAATGTGCAGAGGAGGGACCAGCGTGCAGGCAGGGTGGAGTGGGTGGAGAAGAGTGATAGCAGGAGTGATTTGTGATAGAAGAGTATCTGTGAGAGTGAAAGGGAAAGTTTATAGGACTGTGGTGAGACCTGAGATGTTGTATGGATTAGAGACAGTGGCATTGAGTAAAAGACAGGAGGTGGAGCTGGAGGTAGCAGAGCTGAAGATGTTGAGGTTTTCATTGGGAGTGACGAGGATGGACAGGATTAGAAAAAGTTTATAAGAGGGACAGCGCATGTAGGATGTTTTGGAGACAAAGAAAGAGAAGTCCGATTGAGATGGTTTGGACATGTGCAGAGGAGGGACATGGGGTATATCGGTAGGAGAATGCTGAGGATGGATCCACCAGGAAGGAGGAAAAGAGGTTTATGGATGTGGTGAGGAAAGACATGCAGGTGGTTAGTTTGAAAAAGGCAGATGTAGAGGACAGAGTAGTATGGAGACGGATGATCCATTGTGGTGACCCCTAATGGGAGCAACCAAAAGAAGAAAAAGAAGATATTGACTTTTTGGCTTTGTACACAACACCTCAAAGAATATGAAATGAAGCAATCCAGATGGTGTAGTTTTCATAATTGGAAAGTATGTTTTTTTATGTAGTTTTTAAACTGTAATATAATGTAACTGTATTGTAATTTTACTTTTACTTAAGTATGTTACTTAAGTAAAAGTTTACTTAAGCACTCAAGTATTTGTTATTTGTTATTGCATTTTAATTTGTAAAGGTGTTTCTTCAATTTAAAACAACTAGTTTGAGATTTATACCCACTTTTCCTTTCTGAACTACACTAGAAAAAATAGTAACTCAGTAAATTTTACCCTGAGTAGATCTTAGATGAGTTACTTTCACTTAAGTTGTTTTTTAGACCTGTAACTTTACTTGTACTTAACTAAAATGTTTTCGAATTAACAGTATATTTTAATTAGAATATTTTAATTACTCTTTCCAACTTGAGTTTAGTTCAAGGGTTTTAACAACAATATTTCATTAACTGTCATTAACTGTATAGGAATTATAGCATTTCTATCTAACAAAGTCCCTCTATTTCCAGAGCCTCAAAAGTAATTGTGCAAACAAACAATTAAAAAAAATAATGTTTTTTTTTTTGCATTAAAGGACTGCCTGAAGTCATGTACTTTAAATGTTGGTACTATGACTGGAAATCGGACTGGATGAAGAGGTTTAACATTTAGCATTGGAGGTGGGTTTAAACTCTTCTATCATGGTATGAATGGAAAGAGAAATGGTGTAGGGGTGAGCGTGAAGAAAGAGTTTAGTAAGAGTGTAGGGAAGGTGAAAAGAGTTTGATGGTGAAGTTGGAAGTTGAAGGGGTGATGATAAATGTCATTAGTGCCTATGCTCCACAAGTGGGTTGTGAGATGGATGAGAAGGAACGATTCTAGAGTGAATTAGATGAAGTGGTAGAAGGTGTACCTAGGAATGAACGATTGGTGATTGTGGGAGACTTTAATGGGCATGTAGGTGAAGGGAACAGAGGTGGTGAGGAGGTGATGGGTAGGTATGACC
The DNA here is from genome assembly GCF_014805685.1 of Silurus meridionalis. NCBI lineage: Eukaryota > Metazoa > Chordata > Actinopteri > Siluriformes > Siluridae > Silurus > Silurus meridionalis. Next base: position 20,795,585 of record NC_060893.1, on the reverse strand, counting down.
TTAAGGAGAGGAATGTGGAAGGGAAGATGGTGGTGGATTTTGCTAAAATGATGGAAATGGCAGTGGTACACACTTATTTTAAGAAGAAGGAGGAGCATAGGGTGACGTATAAGAGTGGAGGAAGGTACATACAGGTGGACTCTTTTCTATGCAGGAGATGCAACCTGAAAGAAATTGAAGACTGTAAGGTGTTGGCAGGGGACAGTGTAGCTTAAAGTGGTGGACCGTAAGATGTTTTTGGAGGTGAAGAAGAGTGAAGTGAAATCAAGTTTATTTATATAGTGCTTTTCACAACGGACATTCTCTCCAAGCAGCTTTACAGAATTTAAGAGTAGGAGAGGGAAGACTGAAAGAAGAATAAGATGGTGTACACTGAAGGAGAAAGACTGCAGTCTGAGGTTCAGGGAAGAGGTCAGACAGGGGCTCGGTGGTGGTGAAGAGGTGCTGGATGGTTGGGCAACTACTACAAAATTGATAAAGGCGGCAGCTAGAGAGGTACATGGTGTGACATCTGGAAATAAAAAGAAAGACAAAGAAACGTGGTGGTGGAATGAGGAAGTGCAGGAGAGCATAAGGAGAAACATGTTGGTGAAACAGAATTGGGATCGACAGAGTGAAGAGAAAAGTAAGCAGGTGTACAAGGAGATGCGGCAGCAGGTAAAGAGGGATGTGGTGAAAGCCAAGAAAAAGGCATATGCGGAGCTGTAGGAGAAGTTGGACACTAAAGAAGGAAAAAAGGATTTGTAGCAATTAGCCAGGCAGAGGGACAGAGCTGGGAAGGATGTGCTGCAAGTTAGAGCAATAAAGGATGGAGATGGAAATGTCTTGACTAATGAGGAGAGTGTGTTGAGAAGATGGAGGGAGTATTTTGAGCAGCTGATAAATAAGAAAATGAGAGAGAAAGAAGGTTGGATGATGTGGAGATGGTGAAGCAGGAAGTGGTAGCGCAGTTCTCGTTCCCTCAGAGAACTAGGGTTACATACGTAACCTAGAAACGTTCCCTTACAGGAACTCAAGGTGCGTCGAAACGCTTGCGTTCCCAAAGCGTTTTGAAACATAACCTAGAGAGGAGTTATCTGAAAAAGAAAAAATATATAAAAAGCTTTTTATGAACATTACCCATTTAGAGCTTGCAGAACAATAAGCTTCTTTTTAGAAGATAAATGATTAAAATTAGCAAAATGATCTGCCAATGGAAAAAACAATTTAAGCCTAAAATTTGTATGAATGGATTGAAATAGTTTTTTATTATTATTATTATTATTATTATTATTATTATTATTATTATTATTTTATTTTACATTTTTTTTAGTAATCTTATAATAGGAAATACCAGATACATTTGACTGTAAGGACAGGGACCCTTTAGTTTATCTGAATATTCAGTCAGATCTGCTTCTTCTATTTTATGAAAGTAACTGTCCTGTATACAGAAACACACAAACATACATACATACATACATACATAAGATCATTTGCATAAAATGACTGCCTGAACACATCCTCTAAGGATTGTAGCATTCGATTAAACATGTAAATATGTATTTCAAAATTCATTTAGCTACTTTTATTTATAGTCACATCATCAATAAAGACCAGTGACCCAGATCTACAGACAGCCATACATTCTAGATAATGAACAATCACAAACATGCACCTATTTTCAAGTGAATGTTCAAAGAGATTTGCTTCCTGCTTTTCATTTAAGTAACTTTCATTCATACAGAACACGTGATTACATTCAGTCTTCACTAAAGGATGAAAATCTGTGTGGTTTTTATTGTATCTTTTAAATACACCAAAGTTAAATGTTCAGACTGAAATTTGGTAGGCAGGCAAAAGAACCTAAAAAAAAGACATTTGAATGACCTTTGAACAACCTTCTAATTTTGTGATGAGAACTAAGAGTCCTGAATGAAAGTGTGAAATGTGAACAGTTGGTTTTTCTCAAGAAAAATATCAGGAAATTAGACATGAGGAAATTTCAATTACTCTTTGTTGAAGTGCTTTTTGTGCTTTGTACCTGGTGAGACTGCAGAAACAGGGGTTGATGTACTGCATCTTATCACGTGCATGAACAAGTGTGTGATTTGGGTTTAATTGTGTTTATTTAAAAAAAGGCACCTGCCAAGGAAAGGTGATAGATAAGTGGTTAAGACTCTGGGTTACTGACCAGAAGGTCAGGGGTTTAAGCCCTGGTATTGCCAATTTGCCACTTTCTGGACTTTAAGTTAGGCCCTTTATCCTCTGTGCTTCATGGTTCTTACCCCAGCTTCCTAACATCATTGGGATATGCAAAGAAGAGTTTCACTGTGCTGTGAAATATATGTGACATATAAAAAAAAGCTTTACGTGTTTGTCATTTCTAAGTAGTAGTGAAAGAGGCATATCCAAAAATCACAATCTTTTTAATAGAGACATGAGGAATTGTATTGCCATGAGTGAACACTGATATAAATTGTGAAAATTGTGCTCTGAAATACAGTATTGTATACATCTATAATACAATCTGAAACAGATAAAATGAGGTATTTGTGATGATGAAGGTATTACAGTATGAGTTGGACATTTGGAGAATGATCTGTTTCAGTGAATTATACTAATGAAGAGGTGAGGGATCTGGACAGCATAAAAGACTAAAGTGCCGCTGCATCAATCTCTTTAAAAGACGAAAGCAAGGGCCAAAATTCCCCAGCACCATTTTTAGCAGGTGGTTTAATGGCAGTGTGGGTAATAAAAGAAAATACTCCAGAATGCCAATTAGAAAAGTTAGAAATGTAGCCCAGAATTTTATTGCACATAAATTTTTATTAAATTTAATCTTCAATATTTGGCTATTACTAAAAATGTTAAATGTATGATAAAGTCTGGGTCACCTAAGCTGTAGTTTCATTTAACAAAACAAAAAAAAATTTATCAATATAGCCATCATACTTTCCACTAATATGTCAAAACATTGCAATGGCTGATGTCTCCTACTTCCCTATTTATTCTTGTGTGTCATTTTTCCAGCTGCAACCCTGACATTTGTTTCTGTGTATCTTTTTTAGACTTGCACATGTTTTTTTTTTGTTTTGTTTTAATAGAACATGGTCAGCAAGCTTGTAATTGACTTGTTTATTCGTTTGCATGAGCAGATCATCCAAATCCATGAACTCAAATAACACCTGTTTCCTCAATGAGTGTGATAAGACTCCATTACTGCTGACTGCAATAATTATAGCCTGCACAAAGAGAAAAAGAGGATCAATAGCAGTACGAGGCTTCTTTGTGTGTGTGTGTGTGTGTGTGTGTGTGTGTGTGTGTGTGTGTGTGTGTGTGTGTGTGTGTGTGTGTGTGGTGTGAGGTAGTCAAAGCTCCTCAGCAGTCTGCAGATAATATATAGTGTCATAGAAAATCGCAATGAAAATCCAAACTGAAATAAGTGATTGTAGAAGTTTACTTAATTTTCCATTGTCATTTAGATTTTGTTGTGATTAAAAGATTATTATTATGTTTATTATTATTATTATTATCAGTAGTAGTCATAGTAGTAGTTATTATACAGGGATTCCTGGTTAACATCAGATCAAATGGTATTAAACTTAGCCAGATATACCAATAGGGTGTTTGCCCTTTTGATGATGATAATAATAATAATAATAATAATAATAATAATAATAATAATGATAATAATAATAATAATAATAGATATATACATCTTCTGATGTACATTTTCTTCTTATTTAAGACTTTTTATAAAGTACAAATGATTTTTATCTGTTTATAGTAAAATTCTCTAAAAAAATACAACCGAACTTATACCTTCTAAGTGGTCATTTTTCCGATGACCTGAAAACTTGTCTGAAATCTACTAGACTGTAGCTTCAAGGGAAAAAAATGGAGTTGTAAACTGGCTCATTTCATCTCCTTTGAAATATATATTTTCTAAATTTCCTGAGGATCTGCAGCTGTAAGCTGCATTGCAGAGCTACATCTGTTACCCTGCAGGCAACATATTCCATCTGGGATGAACGTTCTAGAAAACAAGGGCAACACATAAAGAGCCAGGGTTAGTGACACTAGAAAGGAAAGTTAACACATCATTATCAATATTATCGGTTTATGGGCCCTGCTCAAGGGCAGCTTAGTGTGGTTGGGATTTAATCATATGACCTTCAAGTCTAATGCCTTAACCTCTGGAACACCACCTTCTTTGCTAACGGGCATGGGGTAGAGTTTTGTACACATGGCGTAGAAAAATCGTAAAAAAAAAAAAATATTCAGTGGATCCACTTTCGGACACTTGAGCAAGGCTTAATTGTCATATTGTCGTATTTCCTCTAATATAGATAAAAAATTTATGAGATATTGAGGAAAAAAAGACGATCATCTGTCATGGATTTACGTTCATCTTCTCATACATATATTTAATTTAATCTTTACTTAAATTACTATAATTACAGTTTGTTCCATCCTCATATATTGCTCAAACAAGTTTTTGTGTGTGTGTTTGTACTTTGTTTACAGGAACTTAACCTCTCGCTAACACTCAATGAGTCACCATTCTATGATGTAGCCTTGCTGGCAGATTTGCTTTGTTATTACTGAGTCATCCAGTTGCTAACTGCATCATCTTTCTGTGCAGCAGAGTTAACACGTACTATTGTTGTCAATATTCATGCTACCTATTTTAACACGGAGGATCAAAACAAGAAAAGTGATACTACAGATCACTGCATGTTCCCTTTTTTAACCCTTTAATAATTGTTGGTTTTTGGTATTTTTGAAATAAATTCAAAAATCACTATTTTTATAGCTTTTTTTTTTTTTACCTATAATGTAATATAGCAATTAAGAAAACATAAGTGGAAAAACTAATAGACATTTTAGAAAAAGGCAGCCTCCTAGATAAGTTTTTACTTTTCATTTTGCTAATAATTAGTGACTGCTCTTTTAAATGTCACTATTTGGGGGTGCCTTATTTTCTTCATATGGTGATGATGAACACCTTCATAGTGTTCCATATCTAATGTCTTGGATTTTCTTTTTTTGTCCCTTGCTATACCTTGGTGTCTTTTCTAGGTGTCATCCTGCTAAGAACAGGTAGTATATTAATGGTATATTTTGGTAATTTGATGATATTATACACCTTGTTGTTTATCTAATCACTGGAACAGTTTTCTTTTAAGCAAAACCAGAGTTTTTGCACTAAACTATGTTTGTCCTTTTCTAAAATGTCATCTTTGTTTAATAAATGTGGGCTCTTGTTCAATTCTGATGGTATTACCTAACAAAAAAATCTAAAATCATCTTTGCCTGAACATTTGAGTACAATTAGTCTTCATTGCATTAAGCAAGCTTTTATTCTATTAAAGCACCTCTTCAGTCCTCGCTTTTGCTTAATTGAGCTCTCCCGTTTATTTCTGTTAAAGGGCATTAAATGCATTTGAATGTGTTAATATTGCATTGACCTGCACTAAAAATACTGGAGATGAAAAATGACTGCCCTGATTGGACCAGTGTCTCTTACAGACAATTCTCAGACAACTACCCAGTCAGTGTTAGTGCTAGTAATACAATTATGTTTGTCTTTCTGCTTTAGAAATGTCTTTAAAATAGCACAACTTATTTACAATGAGAGGTCTTTCATAAAAATGTATTAAACATGATTGGATCAACAACGATTTGGGAATGCTTCCGCATTGTCCATGCTCTGAATCACGTGTATCCATCCAATTAAAAGCACGGTGGCTCCAGCAGGAAGCTATAAAAAGTACATGGAGTGAACCTGCCACTAGCTTCTGTAAGAGAGAAGACCTCACAAAGTGATAGAAAATGCCATGGAGTAAGACTCCAGAGGACCAAGCCTCAGAGGCTGCCACATTCCGGGTCGAGTGTGCTCTGACCCCAAAAGAAGCAGGGTGACCAGAGGATGCAATTGCATCAATAATCCACCTGCTTAGAGTCTGCTTGTTAGCAGGAAGGCCTCTCCTCGGAGAGCCATACAAATGAACAACTGATCTGAACCCTTAGGCGAACTGTTCCTGGAGGAATTCCAACAGGGCAGTTTACTGGATCTAATTGGTGAAGTCCCTCAAGAACAGACACCATGTCTACGAATCATGGTCTGCCCGTCCACCATGGGGCCACGAGGAGGAGATGGCTGCATCCCAGCAAACTCTCTCCAAAACTCCTGCAAGCAGCACGATGGGGGAAAGGCGTACAGGTGTAGCCTCGGCCAAGCCTGAGCCAAGGCGTCCAGCCCCAGAGAGGCCGAGGGAGTAAGGGAGAACCAAAGGGGACAGTGCAACGTCTCTTGATTTGTGAACAGGTCTACATGAGGCCTGCCGAATCTCTGAACATGTCTGAACAGATAAACACATGGTGACCTCTGAGGAAATGCTTAAATGCTAGAAGTATGGTCAGCATTTCTAGGCAATTTATGTGCCACAGCAGATGGGGCCCTTCCCATAGACCTTAGGCGGAGTGGCCATTAATGACCGCTACCCACTCTGTGAGGGATGCTTCTGTTGTAAGCGTTATGTGACGACTGAGAACTCCCAACCCTTGGGTCCTGAGACACCATTGAAGGGGTCTCATGTGTAGGAGGCCAAGTGGAATAACATTGAATGCTGCTGCTTTAAGCCCGAGCTCTCTCTGGTTGACAGTGAGTGACTGCCCTCCTCTGATCCTCCTGACTACCATAAGGATGGGCACAATGCAGGCAGGCAATAGATGCATGCGCATAAGGGTTAAATCCCATACGATGTCCAAACAAGTGGATCTTTCTGGTGGAGAAAGCGCACTCTTTTTGGCGTTCAGCCGAAACCCCAGCTCAGCCAAAACGACATCTCGATGCCGGATTAAACTAATATTAACCAATCATTTATATAGTTTAAGATGCGAGTGCCCTAAAGCCTCACAGAAACCAAAGTCACATCCACACACGATGTTGGTAAACTTCGGCCCCGAAAGCGAACCTCAGGAACTTCCTTTGAAAAGAAAGGATGGATACATGAAAGTATGCATCCTTTAGATCTACCGTGACAAACCAGTGCTCGAATCAAATTTGAGACACAACCTTCTTAAGGGTCAGCATCTTGAAGCTGAGCCTCAAAAGTGCACGGTTCAGCTGACATAGGTCTAGGATAGGACGCAACCCGCCGTCTTTTTTGAGAACTTTGAAGTACCGGCTGCAGAACCCAGATTATCTGTTTATTACAGGGACCACCTCATTGACCTCTTTCGTTAGGAAAGTGTTTACTTCTTGTTCCATGATTAGAAGCTGCTCGGGTCCCACCAGGGTGGGGCACACCCGTCAAACCAGGGCGGACAAGACTCAAACTTAATCGTGTAGCCTCTGTCTTCTGTGCGCAGGACCCACCGAGACATGTCTGGCAGAACTTCCTAGGCTGTCAGGTAGTCTCTTAAGGGTATCATTTTCTCGAGACTGACCTCTGGTACGCCTAGAGCCAGGGCGACGCCCTGGTGCAGCTCTAGGAGTCTCAAAGGAGGTTGCGAGTTCTCCAAGTCCGATACAATTCCGGGTGGAAATCCTGGGGTGCTGGGGGGGCGGGGCAGGCACTGACTCAAGATTGTTTGGGACGCACCCAAAAATGTTGAGTTCTCTGCTGGGGGGTGAGCTTCAAAATATCAACCATCTCGGTTGGGTTTCTGAATTGCTGGCTCTTTCTGGCACATGGAGGCGCCGGTGCAGCAGCATGGCGGCCGGTCAGCTGCTTTTTGGAATGTATGGAATGTATGGAATGAATGTAATGAATGGAAGTACGTAAATAAGGACATTTACTCCCAGAGACTGGTTTATTCAAGAACGGAACTTTTGGCTCTAAGGAAGAATGGTGCTGGATTAAAACACAACATTCCTCCTGAAGTAAAAAAGCGATACAGGGGCACCCGTGCTGGAGCAAAGCTAAAGGCGAGAGCTAAAGCCAAACGGGAACGTCGGCAGAAATACAAGCCACCTATTCCATCTGTGATTATGGGGAACGTTAATTCACTGTCCAACAAGTCAGATGAACTCTTTGCACTGGTGAGGAGCCAACGAATCTACCGGGAGAGCTGCCTAATCATGCTAACGGAGACCTGGCTAACAGCTAACATACCAGATTGCATTGTGGATTTACCCGGCTTCTCCACGGTGCGTGCGGACAGAAACACTGCAGCATGTGGCAAGAGTAAAGGTGGTGGCCTCATATTGTACATAAACAATAGGTGGTGCAACCCCGGACATTTCACAGTAAAAACAACAATCTGCTCCAAAGACTGTGAGCTGCTAGCCGTTAGCATCCGGCCTTACTATCTACCTCGGGAGTTTACGCAGGTCCTGGCCGTCTGTGTTTACATCCCACCAGGAGCGCATGTGGAAACAGCGCTGGAGACTGTGGTCGCGGCAGTAACAGACCTTCAATCCCGGCATCCTCAGGCAGTTGTGGTGATTTCAGGGGACTTTAATCACATCACTCTGGACTCATCACTGCCATCCATGTATCAATACGTGGATTGTACTACACGCGGCAACAACACAATCGACCTACTCTATGCCAACATCGAGGATGCATACAAAGCCACGCCCTTCCCCTCTCGGCAAATCAGATCACATACTGATCTCTCTACATCCCAGGTACACACCCCTGGTGAGAAGAGAGCCTCCATCAACCAGAATAGTAAGGAGGTGGACACCAGAGGCGGAGGAGGAGCTTAGAGACTGTTTTGACAGCACAGACTGGGCGTGCTATTGGACCACCACGGTGAGGACATCGAGCAGGCGTCACAGTGTCTGACAGACTATATCCATTTCTGTTTAGATATTGTGATGCCCACAAGGGCTGTGTGTTGTTATGTAAATAACAAACCTTGGATCACCAGAGAGACGAAGGAGGTCCTGAACAGGAAAAAAAGAGCCTACAAAGAAAAGAATCTGGAAAAGAAAAAGCTGTTCAAGCTGAGTTGAGGTGCTGTCTGAGAAGCTCTAGAAAACTACAAAGCTAAGATAGAGGGAAATTGAAAACAAACAATATAAAAGAAGTGTGGGATGGAATGAAAACAATTACTGGGTGTAAAAAAGGGGCTGCATCGGGAGGAGACAGTGTGGAGCGAGCCAATAATCTGAATGATCATTTCAATAGGTTTAATTCATCCGCAAAGCCCCACCCACCTCATCTCATTCCCTCTATTTCCTCCTTATTCTACAAATGAACCTGCACTGGTGGAATCAGCTCTCCTCATTACACCTCTCTTACTGAACATCAGGTAAGGAGAGAGCTGAAGAAACTGAAGACCAGGAAAGCAGCAGGCCCAGATGGGTTGTGCCCCAGGCTCCTGAAGACATGTGCAGATGAGCTAGGAGGTCCTCTCCAGCACCTCTTTAACCTGAGCCTGCGCCTTGGAATAATACCAACACTCTGGAAGACCTCATGCATCATTCCTTTGCCCAAGGCCAAGCAGCCTAGGGACAATAAAGATTACAGACCAATTGCACTGACCTCTCACATAATGAAAACTTTGGAGAGGTTAGTGCTGCAGTTGCTGAAGCCCCAGGTGCAACATGCCCAGGATCCACTGCAGTTTGCGTATAGGGAGAGGGTGGGAGTGGAGGATGCTGTCCTGCATCTCCTCCACCGCACTTTGTCTTACCTTGATGAAGGGGGATGTGCAGTGAGAATGTTGTTTTTTGATTTCTCCAGCGCATTTGACACAATCCAACCCCCAATTCTGCAGGAAAAACTCAGGAGTATGGCAGTCGAGCCATACTTAATATCCTGGATCATGGACTATCTGAAGGACAGACCCCAGTTTGTCAGAATGGGGGCCAGCCTTTCCAGAACACTTTGCAGCAGTGTGGGAGTACCTCAAGGTACAGTTCTTTCTCCAATGTTGTTTGCTCTGTACACGACCGACTTCCAACACAACACAGAGGCTTGCCACATACAGAAATTCTCAGATGATACCGTCATTGTGGCCTGCATTAAGGAAGACAAGGAGGTGGAGTACAGGCAGCTGGTGCAGGATTTTGTTCTTTGGTCCAAGCAGAACCAGCTACTGCTAAATATTAGAAAAACGAAAGAACTAATTCTGGACTTCAGAAGACAACCCCCCCTCTCCCAGCCAATATGCATTGATGGTGACCTGGTGGAGACGGTCACGTCTTATAAATATTTGGGAGTGGTGTTGGACAAGAAACTGGACTGGAACGAGAACACCACCCTGCTCAGTAAAAAATGTCAAACCAGGATGTACTTCCTGCGAAGGCTGGCATCTTTTAATATTTCCACCAAGCTTCTTAGTATGTTTTATCAATCAGTCATTGAAAGTGCTCTGCTGTACGCTGTGGTGTGCTGGTGCGGCACAAGCAAGAAAAACCTGACCCGACTAAATAAGATCATCAGGAGGGCTAGCTCTGTTGTGGGACTGAAGCTGGCCTCAGTGGAGGAGGTGGCAGAACAACGGACATTGTCGAGACTTCAGGCAATCATGGACAATGTGACACACCCTATGCATGAGGCCTTCAGTAAGAGGAAGAGCAGCTTCAGCAGCAGACTTTTATCCCAACGCTGCACCACAGACAGACTTAGGAAGTCTTTTGTCCCACGAGCCATCAGACTGCACAACACTCTGTGTTGAGAGCTTTTACTTTATCTTTTTGATTAGGCTGGAATTCTGGGAAACTTGGCTTGATTTTGATTTTGGGTGATTGTTCATGTTTATATTTGCTTGTACCTTTTTATCATTTTATTTTTTATCTATTTATTGTGTTTTATTTTATTTTTTTAGGAATGATTGTGTTTTTATGTGTGGGCAGCTGGCCACTTAAAAATTTCCTTCGGGATCATTAAAGTTTATCTTATCTTATCTTATCTTATCTTATCTTATCTTATCTTATCTTATTTTATGCAGAGCAAGCCCAAAGCTTTAGTGCATCTGCTGGGTCCGTTTTTGGCCAGATTATTCTGTCAGGAGTCACGGATGAATAGATGAGTGAGAACAATAAAGGCAACACAAAGACACAAAACAAAAACATGTCTAAAGTCAAAACCAGGGTTCAGGGACATGAACAGGATAAGGATTTAGAACAGGCAGGGTGGCAAGAGTATATTTAGGGACTAGGAAGCCGGTAGATAATCTGAGCTCAAGCTAAAGTCAAGATGTCCTTATATGGCTTGGGAAAAACTGCAAGATAGCTGCTGAACCGGAAGTGCACGTCGTGAAACCGGAAGTGCCATGTGCCCAGAAGATCCTGAGAAAACTTAACCAGAACTAGATCAATTAGAACTCAAAACCTTGGTGGAATACATGTGTAGCAGGTCTGGTTATTGAGCTGTAATTAAGAAGAATAGATTCTTCTTAATAGATAGCTTGGCCTAGAATTCAGAAAGAATTGTTAGATGTGAATACGTTTTTGTTTTAGGTTCCTATAACCACAGGGCTTCAATTATTCTTATTGAGTTTCCATTTAAGACTGTCTTCACCTTTTGCTGCATTTTCTTGTGTTTTTTGTAAAGAATATTTCCTGCTATGAAGCAAGATAAGTCCAGTTTTCCAGGTTCACAGCAGAGCTCAGATATTTCCAAACTGTGAACAGTGGGATTTCCTGGCCTGTAATCCACCTAGCTTTCATCCCCTCAGCCTGCTCAGTGTGTGTCAAGCCCAGATCACGTTTTGGCAGCTATAGGACATTAGGCAACTCTGTAAATACAGATTGCATTCTGTTTGGCATCTTGTGCATTTGACTGTGTTTATGTGACTGTGTAGCTTCACAAACCAAGCACATTCTTTCCAAGCACATCAATGAGCTTTGCATCCCACTGTCCATTTTTTTAAACCACTTTTAGTAGGTACTAACCACTGCATACTGGGAACACTCGTCGCCCAGACATCTAGCCATCATAATTAGATCCGTATCAACAAGACTAAAATCTTTATGCTTGCCCATTTTTTTTGCTTCCAGCACATCAACTTTGAGAACTGACTGTACCCTTGCTGCCAAATATATCCCACCCTTTTTAAAGTAGCATTTTAACCTATTAGCCTTCAGCGCTGCGCCAGTGTGACTGATATCCAATTGTCCCCGGGTTTAGCAATAGATTAAATAAAAAGGGAGAAGCGTAACCATGACTAACTATACATCATTCTAAAGCTACAAGCCTCAAGCAGTGATTTCAGATCATTGATTTTCAATAAAAAATGTATAACTGAATTTTTTTTTTTGCTGAATTTGTGTAAGCAGTACACAACAACAACATTCACTAACATTATTATTGTAATAACAAGTCACAAACACATCCATTGCTGCTAATCCCGGTTTATTAGGAAAGATAAGGTTACACTGAACAACAGTGGTGTAATTTAGTTGGTTATTATTTTGTCTACATCACAGAACTTCGATTGGTGTATTGTTTGTATATGTTTCGGAATAACTTTCGAATAAAAAACGACATGGTGATAGAAAAACAAATATGTCTGGTAGAATATAGTGTTACAAAACAAATGAGACCACACACACACACACACACACACACACAATAAAAACAAAAAAACAAAAAACAAGAACAGTATAAGAGGCAGAATCTCGGGCTTAAGCCTCCTCCTTATAAACAGATGTCTACGTTTTTATTATGCACCACCTATCATTCCAAACATTTTATTTCCAGCCAGTAGCAATATGCAGGAGGATTTTATTTTGTTTAAAGTGTGTGAGAAGATGATTTACGGCTTAAACAATAAAAAAACATATTTGGGGTGGCGTCAGTTTATCGTGTTTTTTCGTTTATTGTGGATGGTTTTGGAACATAACCAACCGAGATAAATGAGGGATGACTGTAATAAACATCAGCAGAAAAACAGGTAAATAATTTTAATGGGTAAGGACAACAGTGTTGGTGGAGTAGGTGGCATTTACTGTCACCCCCAACTGGTTGACGATCACCTAGTGTGCCTATGCCTAAAAACGGTGTTGTATATGTGGGGAAATCTAGAATATACTGATAGGTTTTTTGTATATAAATCTAGCACACCCCCTCTGAAATGTGTTAATTTTTGGGTAATGTCCATTTGATCATTCTTCCATCAATATTTAATTATTTAGCACATATGTGTATATTTACAGCCAGGCGATGGGTGCCCAGCGGTAGCCAGAAACCCAGTTAAGACTCCAAACCTCTACACTACAACCGCAACTTTGCCAGCTACATCATCTGGAGCAGTTCAGAATCAATATTTGTCTAATAACATGACAAAAACATAAAAATTTTAAATAAAATACAGCCTACTCACCAGAGATGCAGACTCATAATGCATAGTCACTTAATGGCTGTAAGCCAGTGGTACCGCTCGTATTTACTGGTCTGGAAGTGGTGAACAAACCATTTCCCGGGCTGAGACAAGCTAGCTAGCTTTGGGGTTGGCTGACTTCTCATCACAATGTCTAGCTTTTCTGGAAAAGTCCGCCTTGAAAATATATTTTTAAGTATGTCTGAGACCAAATCAATTTCTCTTCCTTTATGAGCGATTGTGACTATAAAAAAGTCTAAGATATGTACAGTTGTGTTCAAAATTATTCAACCCCCACTGAAATTGATTGTTTTGGTCGGTTTGACATTGATTATGATCATTCAGTCATCCTGCTTACAATTAAATCAAAGAGGCACGTGTAGGTCAGACAAATATAACAAAACATTTATAATGAAATAACCACAAATGTCTTTTCTGAGCTCACATCATTATCAGTTTTATTCAACCCCCAAGTGACATTCAATCTTAGTACTTAGTACAACATCCTTTTACAGTAATAACAGCTTTTAAACTTGAAGCATAGCTTGACACAAGTGTCTTGCAGCGATCTACGGGTATCTTCGCCCATTCATCATGGGCAAAAGCCTCCAGTTCAGTCACATTCTTAGGCTTGCGCACTGCAACTGCTTTCTTTAAGTCCCACCAGAGGTTCTCAATCGGATTTAAGTCTGGTGACTGCGATGGCCACTTCAAAATGTTCCAGCCTTTAATCTGCAACCATGCTCTAGTGGACTTGGAGGTATGCTTGGGATCATTGTCCTGTTGAAAGGTCCAACGTCTTCCAAGCCTCAGGTTTGTGACGGACTGCATCACATTGTCATCCAATATCTCCTGGTACTGAAGAGAATTCATGGTACCTTGCACACGCTGAAGCTTCCCAGTACCTGCAGAAGCAAAACAGCCCCAAAGCATGATTGACCCCCCGCCATGCTTCACAGTAGGCAAGGTGTTCTTTTCTTCATAGGCCTTGTTCTTCCTCCTCCAAACATAGCGTTGATCCATGGGCCCAAACAGTTCTAATTTTGTTTCATCAGTCCACAGAACACTATCCCAAAACTTCTGTGGTTTGTCCACATGACTTTTGGCATACTGCAGTCGACTCTTCTTATTCTTTGGGGACAGCAAGGGGGTGCGCCTGGGAGTTCTGGCATGGAGGCCTTCATTACGCAGGGTGCGCCGTATTGTCTGAGCAGAAACTTCAGTACCCACATCTGACAAATCTTTTCTCAGTTCCTCAGCAGTCACACGGGGACTTTTCTCCACTCTACGCTTCAGGTAGCGCACAGCAGTCGAAGTCAGCATCTTCTTTCTGCCACGACCAGGTAGCGTTTCAACAGTGCCCTTTGCCTTGAATTTGCGAATGATGCTTCCTATGGTGTCTCTTGGTATGTTTAACATCTTTGCAATCTTCTTATAGCCATTGCCCTTCCTGTGAAGAGTAATCACCTGTTCTCTTGTCTTCCTGGACCATTCTCTTGACCTCACCATGTTTGTAACCACACCAGTAAATGTCTAGAAGGAGCTGAGTATCACAGTCATTTTAAAGCTGCCTAATTGGTGCTTATTAGGCTTTATTGCTGCTCCTGATATCCACAGGTGTTTTCAATACCTGATTGAAAACACTTCATTGAACCTCTGTTCTTCAGAGTGGTAGTCTTTAAGGGGTTGAATAATTATGTCAATGAAGAATTCACAAAAGAAACATTTACTACTGTATTACAAAACTAATTGATGTCATTTTAGTTGCATATGGTTCTTTAAGAAGTCCTTGTAGGATTTCATTCTGAATACAATTACAAATGTACACTAAATTCCCTAAAACCATTTACAGCATTAGGGGTTGAATAACTTTGAACACAACTGTATTAATGTGTGCAGAGTGCTACAACATGTTTTGCCAGTCGAACTTGGTTGTAACAGTTTCCCTGGTCTGGTCCAGCTAGGTGTCCTTTGAGGCTAATATGAAATCTGATTGGTTACAGAAACCAACACATTGCTAATATACTGTAGTTTAAGGTACATCGGCCAGCACTACTGATTCTGAAGGCCCTGGGCAGATTAGATTAAAATGGCAGCAAATATAATCCACATACACTTACTGGAAGCACAGCCAAGAAAAACGCTACAAAATAAAAATAAAAACTTTTGGGAATAAATTAGTACAATTTCAAATATTAGAATTTAGGTTGTAAGTGTAGGTTAAGTGTAGGCCAGCAGAGAAGGCCTTGCTGGCCCTGATGGTCCACCACTGATAAAAAAACATTATATAAAAATATAATAAAACTTATCCAACCTTATAAAATGCATCAGGAACACTACATTTAGTCATACTGTGGATAAAACCCTCACTTGTGAGAGAAGTATTATTTCCTCTAGGAGAAACTTTTTCAAGTTTTAAACAAGCTATTTAGTGTCTGTAGGAAGCAAGTATGGTTTCATTGATAAAAATATGCCAGCCTTGACTTCGCCAGGCCGCCCACAGTGGTGTACTGTACTCTTCTCTCATCAGACGTACAGTGAGGCCGTCACTGCTCCCACAGCCTCTGAGAGGAAAGCTGGTTGACGCACTTTTCCATCCATCCACAAGCACTGGGTTATTTAAAGAGGCCTGGAGCTGTCTACTGGATTGGGCACACTCTTCATTCATCACACACACACACACACACACACACACACACACACACACACACACACACACGTTTGACTTTTCTGGCCATTATCTAGAGTGCTTAAATAATTAAAAAGTAAAAAATAAATAAATAAATAAATAAATACATTTTAATAAATAGATAGAAAAATAAATACATAATAATATAATATAAAGAAAAAAAAGATCAGTTAAATAAAATGAAATGGGAAAAAATAAAAATGCAAAATTTAAAGAATAAAAAATAAAGCAATTTTATCATTATTATTATTATTATTATTATTATTATTATTATTATTATTATTATTCAAGAGAAGGGAATATTTAATGCCACTGCATCCAAAGATATCCAATACAATTGTGTGCCTCCAACTCTGTGGTAACAGTTTGGGGAAGAATCCCAAATGGCTGGAATATTCAGGTGCAGATTACTTTTGTCTATATAATGCGAAATTGATTAATGGTTTGGATTGATTGATCGGTAGGAGAATGCTGAGGATGGAGCCACCAGGAAGAAGGAAAAGAGGAAGACCAAGGAGGAGGTTAATGGATGTGGTGAGGGAAGACATGCAGGTGGATGGGTTGAAAGAGGCAGCTGTAGAGGATGAGGGGTTATGGAGACGGATCCGCTGTGGCGACCCCTAATGGGAGAATTCTAAAGTAAAAGAAGAAGAAATGCATAATTGATTAAATTGTTTATTACTATAAAAAAATTTAGAGGCTTGATTTAAGATTTATGGCTTGAAGGTCATACACATACACACATACATTCTTCTCTTCAAAGTTCTCCCATTAGTTCTGTTTTCTTTCTCTTCTTTTTTAATTCTAGTTCTGGTTTGGTTATTTTCTGTATCTGGTCTGGTTCTACTCTAGATCTGGTGAAGTACTTGTCTAGTTCTAGTCTAGTTCTTGGCTCGTTCCAAGTTTAGATTCAGAATACACACATACATTCACAATTAGTCAGTTCAGTGTTTAATTACTATCTTGTTCTGGTAGTTAAGAGGAAACAAGATAAACTGTGGGAAACACAAAAAACACACACAAAACACACACACACACACACACACACACACACACACACACACACATACACACACAAAAAAAAAAAAAAATACTTCTTGGTCATGGACGTAGGCTTCAGGACATGAGTGTCCTCACAATAACAGGAAAAACAAATAGTGTTTATCCCTAATGACAGTGTTTAGATTGACATGAAAAGGATCTGATTGGACAATCCAGCAATAACCTGTAGTACTTATTACACTCATCAAGCAAAACTCTCTTGCTCTCGCTCAGACACACACAGACAAACACACACACACACACACACACACACACACACACACACACACACAGGACTTTATATAGCCAGGTAGCGTTTCAACAGTGCCCTTTGCCTTGAATTTGCGAATGATGCTTCCTATGGTGTCTCTTGGTATGTTTAACATCTTTGCAATCTTCTTATAGCCATTGCCCTTCCTGTGAAGAGTAATCACCTGTTCTCTTGTCTTCCTGGACCATTCTCTTGACCTCACCATGTTTGTAACCACACCAGTAAATGTCTAGAAGGAGCTGAGTATCACAGTCATTTTAAAGCTGCCTAATTGGTGCTTATTAGGCTTTATTGCTGCTCCCTGATATCCACAGGTGTTTTCAATACCTGATTGAAAACACTTCATTGAACCTCTGTTCTTCAGAGTGGTAGTCTTTAAGGGGTTGAATAATTATGTCAATAAGGAATTCACAAAAGAAACATTTACTACTGTATTACAAAACTAATTGATGTCATTTTAGTTGCATATGGTTCTTTAAGAAGTCCTTGTAGGATTTCATTCTGAATACAATTACAAATGTACACTAAATTCCCTAAAACCATTTATAGCATTGGGGGTTGAATAATTTTGAACACAACTGTATTAATGTGTGCAGAGTGCTACAACATGTTTTGCCAGTCGAACTTGGTTGTAACAGTTTCCCTGGTCTGGTCCAGCTAGGTGTCCTTTGAGGCTAATATGAAATCTGATTGGTTACAGAAACCAACACATTGCTAATATACTGTAGTTTAAGGTACATCGGCCAGCACTACTGATTCTGAAGGCCCTGGGCAGATTAGATTAAAATGGCAGCAAATATAATCCACATACACTTACTGGAAGCACAGCCAAGAAAACGCTACAAAATAAAAATAAAAACTTTTGGGAATAAATTAGTACAATTTCAAATATTAGAATTTAGGTTGTAAGTGTAGGTTAAGTGTAGGCCAGCAGAGAAGGCCTTGCTGGCCCTGATGGTCCACCACTGATAAAAACATTATATAAAATATAATAAAACTTATCCAACCTTATAAAATGCATCAGGAACACTACATTTAGTCATACTGTGGATAAAACCCTCACTTGTGAGAGAAGTATTATTTCCTCTAGGAGAAACTTTTTCAAGTTTCAAACAAGCTATTTAGTGTCTGTAGGAAGCAAGTATGGTTTCATTGATAAAATATGCCAGCCTTGACTTCGCCAGGCCCACAGTAGTGTACTGTACTCTTCTCTCATCAGACGTACAGTGAGGCCGTCACTGCTCCCACAGCCTCTGAGAGGAAAGCTGGTTGACGCACTTTTCCATCCATCCACAAGCACTGGGTTATTTAAAGAGGCCTGGAGCTGTCTACTGGATTGGGCACACTCTTCATTCATCACACACACACACACACACACACACACACACACACACACACACACACACGTTTGACTTTTCTGGCCATTATCTAGAGTGCTTAAATAATTAAAAAGTAAAAAATAAATAAATAAATAAATACATTTTAATAAATAGATAGAAAAATAAATACATAATAATATAATATAAAGAAAAAAAAGATCAGTTAAATAAAATGAAATGGGAAAAATAAAATGCAAAATTTAAAGAATAAAAATAAAGCAATTTTATCATTATTATTATTATTATTATTATTATTATTATTATTATTATTATTCAAGAGAAGGAATATTTAATGCCACTGCATCCAAAGATATCCAATACAATTGTGTGCCTCCAACTCTGTGGTAACAGTTTGGGGAAGAATCCCAAATGGCTGGAATATTCAGGTGCAGATTACTTTTGTCTATATAATGCGAAATTGATTAATGGTTTGGATTGATTGATCGGTAGGAGAATGCTGAGGATGGAGCCACCAGGAAGAAGGAAAGAGGAAGACCAAGGAGGAGGTTAATGGATGTGGTGAGGGAAGACATGCAGGTGGATGGGTTGAAAGAGGCAGCTGTAGAGGATGAGGGGTTATGGAGACGGATCCGCTGTGGCGACCCCTAATGGGAGAATTCTAAAGTAAAAGAAGAAGAAATGCATAATTGATTAAATTGTTTATTACTATAAAAAAATTTAGAGGCTTGATTTAAGATTTATGGCTTGAAGGTCATACACATACACACATACATTCTTCTCTTCAAAGTTCTCCCATTAGTTCTGTTTTCTTTCTCTTCTTTTTTAATTCTAGTTCTGGTTTGGTTATTTTCTGTATCTGGTCTGGTTCTACTCTAGATCTGGTGAAGTACAGTTGTGTTCAAAATTATTCAACCCCCAATGCTGTAAATGGTTTTAGGGAATTTAGTGTACATTTGTAATTGTATTCAGAATGAAATCCTACAAGGACTTCTTAAAGAACCATATGCAACTAAAATGACATCAATTAGTTTTGTAATACAGTAGTAAATGTTTCTTTTGTGAATTCCTTATTGACATAATTATTCAACCCCTTAAAGACTACCACTCTGAAGAACAGAGGTTCAATGAAGTGTTTTCAATCAGGTATTGAAAACACCTGTGGATATCAGGAGCAGCAATAAAGCCTAATAAGCACCAATTAGGCAGCTTTAAAATGACTGTGATACTCAGCTCCTTCTAGACATTTACTGGTGTGGTTACAAACATGGTGAGGTCAAGAGAATGGTCCAGGAAGACAAGAGAACAGGTGATTACTCTTCACAGGAAGGGCAATGGCTGTAAGAAGATTGCAAAGATGTTAAACATACCAAGAGACACCATAGGAAGCATCATTCGCAAATTCAAGGCAAAGGGCACTGTTGAAACGCTACCTGGTCGTGGCAGAAAGAAGATGCTGACTTGACTGCTGTGCGCTACCTGAAGCGTAGAGTGGAGAAAAGTCCCGTGTGACTGCTGAGGAACTGAGAAAAGATTTGTCAGATGTGGGTACTGAAGTTTCTGCTCAGACAATACGGCGCACCCTGCGTAATGAAGGCCTCCATGCCAGAACTCCCAGGCGCACCCCCTTGCTGTCCCCAAAGAATAAGAAGAGTCGACTGCAGTATGCCAAAAGTCATGTGGACAAACCACAGAAGTTTTGGGATAGTGTTCTGTGGACTGATGAAACAAAATTAGAACTGTTTGGGCCCATGGATCAACGCTATGTTTGGAGGAGGAAGAACAAGGCCTATGAAGAAAAGAACACCTTGCCTACTGTGAAGCATGGCGGGGGGTCAATCATGCTTTGGGGCTGTTTTGCTTCTGCAGGTACTGGGAAGCTTCAGCGTGTGCAAGGTACCATGAATTCTCTTCAGTACCAGGAGATATTGGATGACAATGTGATGCAGTCCGTCACAAACCTGAGGCTTGGAAGACGTTGGACCTTTCAACAGGACAATGATCCCAAGCATACCTCCAAGTCCACTAGAGCATGGTTGCAGATTAAAGGCTGGAACATTTTGAAGTGGCCATCGCAGTCACCAGACTTAAATCCGATTGAGAACCTCTGGTGGGACTTAAAGAAAGCAGTTGCAGTGCAAGCCTAAGAATGTGACTGAACTGGAGGCTTTTGCCCATGATGAATGGGCGAAGATACCAGAGATCGCTGCAAGACACTTGTGTCAAGCTATGCTTCACGTTTAAAAGCTGTTATTACTGTAAAAGGATGTTGTACTAAGTACTAAGATTGAATGTCACTTGGGGGTTGAATAAAACTGATAATGATGTGAGCTCAGAAAAGACATTTGTGGTTATTTCATTATAAATGTTATGTTATATTTGTCTGACCTACACGTGCCTCTTTGATTTAATTGTAAGCAGGATGACTGAATGATCATAATCAATGTCAAACCGACCAAAACAATCAATTTCAGTGGGGGTTGAATAATTTTGAACACAACTGTACTTGTCTAGTTCTAGTCTAGTTCTTGGCTCGTTCCAAGTTTAGATTCAGAATACACACATACATTCACAATTAGTCAGTTCAGTGTTTAATTACTATCTTGTTCTGGTAGTTAAGAGGAAACAAGATAAACTGTGGGAAACACAAAAAAACACACACAAAACACACACACACACACACACACACACACACACACACACACACACACACACACACACATACACACACAAAAAAAAAAAAATACTTCTTGGTCATGGACGTAGGCTTCAGGACATGAGTGTCCTCACAATAACAGGAAAAACAAATAGTGTTTATCCCTAATGACAGTGTTTAGATTGACATGAAAAGGATCTGATTGGACAATCCAGCAATAACCTGTAGTACTTATTACACTCATCAAGCAAAAACTCTCTTGCTCTCGCTCAGACACACACAGACAAACACACACACACACACACACACACACACACAGGACTTTATATAGCCATAAATTACAGTTCAGACCCCATAATGTTCCAAGGAAAGGAAAGAATCGGATCTAAAAAAAGGACTTGATGTAAAGTGAAGCAAAACATCACTGAGCAAAAGTTCATTATTAGACTCATGCAGAGGTGTAAAGAGTACCTGAAAATTATTCTTACGTAAAAGTATATATACCTTACTGCAAAACTTTTCCAAGTTAAACGTCACCAATTCAAATTTGATGAGTAAAATTCTAAGAGAATCTGATTTGACTTGAGTATTTGACTCATACTAAACGTAGGCTCAAAGATGCACTAGTCCCCAACACCAAGACACATGTTAATGAGAAGTCAAAAACAGTTGATTTGTGAGGTTTTATTTCCTAAAATACATATCAAATTGTACACATCAACACTGTGTTAGCCAAAATCAACACAACAACCTCTTCAACAAAGATCAAACCAGTCACTCAAGAAAAAGACAAAGTTGGAAAGCAATCTTTCAAAAGGGATCTTTAATTAACAAAGAAAATACAGTTTCATGTCACAAAGAAAAAGAAACAGTATTCAATAGACAAAAAACAGCCTACAGAATAATAATAATAATAATAAAAAAAATACCTCAATGCAATCTAGGGCATAAAGTGTGGTATAAATAGGGTTGCAAAATTCAACTTTCAAGACTGGAAACTTTAAATGAGAATTAACGGGAATAAACTGTGAATTAATGTACAAAATTGCAGGTTAGCCTATAACAGGGAACTTACATGCAGCTAAAAATAAATCTTGCAAGAGAATTTTTACCCTGCACATACATCAATCACACGCACACATCACACTTACTGCAGGGTTACTGAGGCCACGCCCCCTACATGCATCGTGCATTCTACCATAACATAACACACATCATTTCTTGAATCCTGTGCACTAAGCAATATCCAGAGATGTGCTTCTTGGTGAGTATTTATGTACATTTCTGAAATATTACATACATTTATGTTTACAACTTACTTGTGCTGTGTGTAAGCTATAGTGCAACGAAATTATACAATTGTAAAAACAAATACATTGACTGAGCTAAAAAAACATTTCCCTACTATCTATTTTTTTAATCACTTGGGGGGAATCCCTGCACCCAATACAACTCACCACCTCCCATTTATTTGATTGGAAACACAGAACAAAATAGTAATATTGTGAAATATATAAAAAAAAAATCTATAATTTTTCTACTTACAATTAAATCAGTCATACATTTTTTTATCTGCATTAGTTTGCATGTATGTCAGTTGATGAAACAAAATATTTATATGTATGTTTGTATAGGATACATCTAAGAGAGTTTTCCTTGTCACAGTTGCCCAGGTTGATCATCAGGGATAAATAATTATTTAATTAATAATAATTAATTCCCATAAGTTCCTGGTAAGTCTACAATTTGGAACATTTGCAAAATTCCCCAGATTAAGTTCACATGGACACATTCACAACCTGACGACTGAATCCGGGTTGAAATCTGCTCAGAGTGC
Source organism: Silurus meridionalis (assembly GCF_014805685.1). NCBI lineage: Eukaryota > Metazoa > Chordata > Actinopteri > Siluriformes > Siluridae > Silurus > Silurus meridionalis. Next base: position 20,772,485 of record NC_060893.1, on the reverse strand, counting down.
ACATGCGTCGCTGCAGTTCGAACCATTTTCCACACAATTTCGAATCAATATCACTGACACTGAGCCAAAAGCATGAGCGTGAGTGTGGCTCCTTTATTACTGCTAGCGCGGCCGTGAGCTAATGCCGACGTGGCAGGATCGGATAATGAGACAGATTAAGAGAACAAGAAGAGGTGTGAAGAAGGGTAATGGAGAAAGACCTAATGAGCGAGATTAAGAGATAGACAGAGATGGATGGCAGGAGGAGAAGGATGTAATATAGTGAATCTGATCCAACTGCATTTATCTCTTGTAAAATGTCAGCACAGAACATTGTTTCATAGATTTTATATGTTAGACAGTATTTTGATAAATTAGACAGTGGAGTTGTGATGTTCTGATGAACTGAACCACTGATGGATGCAACTGTTGCACAAAGTATTGAATAGTGGAGGTGGAACACTGGGTACAGAGTCACGTTGCAGACTTCCAGCTCCAGGCTCCCTTAATCCTGAGCTCGAGGCACTGGCTGGGTGCTGTTTATTATGTTCTCCACATATGTGTGTGTGTGTGTGTGTGTGTGTGTGTGTGTGTGTGTGTGTGTGTGAGACTCATTCGTTGGTTTAATGATGAATTGGTTGGCTCATTTACAGATTGGATGATGACTGATTGATGACTGATCAACTCACTGACTCAACAATCAAATGGACTATTGATTGATTGATTGATTGGTTAACTGACTGACTTACAAATTGATTGATCAAATTCTTGTGAGTGAATTGATTTACAGATTGGATGATGATTGCTTCATTTATGGTTTATCAATTCACTGACTGACCAAATGGCTGATTGATTCAACAATTGATTGATTGGTGAATTGCTTAACTAAATTATTGACTGGTTGAATTATTTAATAATTAATTGATGATTGACTGAATGCTTGCTTGCTCATTTGGTTGGTTGGTTGGTTGTCTGACTGACTGATTGATTAATTAATAGGCTGATTAATTGATTAGTTTGTTGACTGATTTTGTTGGTCAACTGACTGACTTACAAATTGATTGATTGTATTATTGTGAGTTGATTGATTTATTCACTGTTTTACAGATTTCAAGTCAAGTCAAGAAGCTTTAATTGTCATTTCAAACATATATAGCTGACACATTACAGAGTAAAATGAAACAACGTTCCTTCAGAACGCTGGTGCTACATAAACAACATAGAGCTACATAACAGGAAAGCACAGAGTCCTTACTAGTAAGTGTCTTCGCCACATAAAGTGCATCGTGTGCAACCTGGTGCAAACAGTGCAAAGACAAAACAAGACAGTGCAAGACAACAGAAGACAGTGTAGGACAAATACACAAAACGCAAAATAGCGTCGCCAGTAAACCTACTGAATATTACACAGTGCGGTGTGTAAAAGAGAATTGAGTACAGGAGTGAACATTGTAATTAAACAAAATGGTTTGCGCAAAAACAGCATGTAAACCGTTTGTAGTGAAGTGATATATTATGAGTGGTGCTGAAGACATAAATGTGTGAAGTGAGTACAATTGTGTGTTGAGTCCGGGTTGTACAGATCTGATGATTGATTAATTGATTGATTGATTAACTGATTGAATGATTGATTGATTTACATATTGGTTAGCAGGTTAACTGTGTGACTGATTAATTACATGATTGATAGACTAAAGTATTAATAAATATTTAAATAATGACCAATGAAATTTGTTGCCAGGGTTAAGCTTGTTATAATGTGATTGATTGGTTGATTCATTAATGATTGGTTGATTAATTGTCTGTTGATGTTTAGTGATGAATCAGTAAAAATGATGCCGTCAGGGTTACCTTTATTGTGCCATTAAAACAGCAGGAAATGTAATAAATGAATGATTCATTTGCCAAGCGACCTGTTTGTCCCTACTTACCATTCACACACGATTCAACTGCTACCCTCTTTTATCGTTACGCAGATTAACACCTCACATGCAGGGGATCGGGCAACCACAGGCGTTCCATCACGCAGTGACTCACTGTGTCTCCTGAGAGCTTCTACAAAGTACATGAATCACTGTGTGTGTTTGTGCTTGTGTGTGTGTGTGTGTGTGTGTGTGTGTGTGTGTGTGTGTGTGTGTGTGTTTCAGGGAGTATTTGTGAAAATGTCTGATTGCGTGTGTCCCTTAAAATGAACCACACAAACTTACATGGTGTGTGTGTGTGTTGTCAGGTGTCAGTGAGTTTATGTGTTGGTGTGTGAAATTGTGTGTTCTAATACAATCATTTAAAGGCAGCCTTTCTCTGACGATTAATATCAACAGTCACAGAGACAAGCCCTAGGCAATGCAATTAGAATAGACAACCATCCACCTTTAACACACACACACACACACACACACACACACACACACACACACACACACACACACACACACACAGAGTATACCTAATGTCTACCCTGTACATTTAATACATTTTATAGATTCTGAAATCATACACACACATACACACACACACACACACACACACACACACACACACACACACACAGGCTATGTGTCTGTGTTAAGTTATTTACATTGTATTGAAATATTATATATATATATATATATATATATATATATATATATATATATATATATATATATATATATATATATATCTTCTTCCTCTTCTTCTTCTTCTTCTTCGGCTTCTCCCATTAGGGGTCGCCACAGCAGATCATCCTTCTCCACACCCCCCTGTCCTCTACATCTGCCTCTTTCACCCCAACTACCTGCATATCTTCCCTCACCACATCCTAAACCTCCTCCTTGTCTTCCTCTTTACCTTCTTCCTGGTGGCTCCATCCTCAGCATTCTTCTACCGATGTACCCCATGTCCCTCCTCTGCACATGTCCAAACCATCTCAATTCAACCTCACCTTGAATCCAAAATGTCCTACATGTGCTGTCCCTCTAATAAACTTGTTTCTATTATCATCACTCCCCTCCAGCTCACCTCCTGTCTTTTAGTCAATGCCACTGTCTCATTTTTCATTCGTTTGTTCATTCGTTCACGTTTCATTCGTTTGTTCATTCGTTCACGTTTTTCAAGTCCAGATAGATGTATGTTCTTTATCATGAGCATCCTAAAGTATCTCTATAGCTTGGGGCCCTTTTAGCTAGAGGTTTTGTGATTTATATAAATTTATAGCATTGGCATTGGCATTGGATCTGAAGGTTTGAGGTTAAATTCCAGCCACACCAGGCTGCCTCTTCTGGGCCCCTCAACAAGACTCCTATCCTCATAGCTTCTCAGTTATATTAATTAGTTCTAAATAAATAAGTTTCTCTTGATATGGATGTTTGCCAAATGCATAAATGTAAGTACATAAACTTTTACAAGTGTAATTATAATTTATAAACTTATTTATTGAACTAACAATTTCAAACTAAACATGTGATTTTTTTGCATTATTTATTTATTTATTTATTTATTTATTCATTTATTTATTTATTTATTTATTTATTTATTTATTATAAACTTAATCAATATCTTCCTGACCAATTAGATTTAAAAGTTCAAAAACCCTGAACAGATGCACTGCAGAATCAGTAAGAAATTATGTTATAAAGAGAGTGAGAGATGGAGAGAGAGAATATGGGGGTGTATATATATATATATATATATATATATATATATATATATATATATATATATATATATAGAGAGAGAGAGAGAGAGAGAGAGAGAGAGAGAGAGAGGTGATGGGTAAGTGATAAGTGGCAGGTTGAAGGCAGTGTGTTAAAGAGAGAGAGAGAGAGAGAGAGAGAGAGACGCCTCATCATTGCTTGCGTCAGAGTTTGATCACTGAGTACCCGTGAGGACCCTCTCCCACTCCACTGACGTATGTGCATGTTTGTGTGTGTGTCATTACACCAACCCAGAGAAAAAGGATACACACATGCACACATGCATACACGAGTGGCAAGGCAAAGAAGATTAAACGGCACACCCACACGGGCCAAGGTCAGGAGTCAGGCAGGCCTGTGAGTCACTTAAACAGGAGAGAGAGGAGAAGGGATTGTGCTTCCCTTTTCTCTCTTAATACCTCTCTATACCTCTCTCTCTCTCTCTCTCTCTCTCTCTCTCTCTCTCTCGCTCAGAGACTGTCTGTCTCTTACTTTTGTTCTCTCTCACTGTCTGTCTGTCTATATATACAATGTTTAATGTGTGTGTATATAGATATGTGTTAAGAGAGAAAGAGTGAAAGAGAGAGAGAGAGAATATGGGGGTGTATATATATATATATATATATATATATATATATATATATATATATATAGAGAGAGAGAGAGAGAGAGAGAGAGAGAGAGAGAGAGAGGTGATGGGTAAGTGATAAGTGGCAGGTTGAAGGCAGTGTGTTAAAGAGAGAGAGAGAGAGAGAGAGAGAGAGAGAGAGAGACGCCCTCATCATTGCTTGCGTCAGAGTTTGATCACTGAGTACCCGTGAGGACCCTCTCCCACTCCACTGACGTATGTGCATGTTTGTGTGTGTGTCATTACACCAACCCAGAGAAAAAAGGATACACACATGCACACACATGCATACACGAGTGGCAAGGCAAAGAAGATTAAACGGCACACCCACACGGGCCAAGGTCAGGAGTCAGGCAGGCCTGTGAGTCACTTAAACAGGAGAGAGAGGAGAAGGGATTGTGCTTCCCTTTTCTCTCTTAATACCTCTCTATACCTCTCTCTCTCTCTCTCTCTCTCTCTCTCTCTCTCTCTCTCTCGCTCAGAGACTGTCTGTCTCTTACTTTTGTTCTCTCTCACTGTCTGTCTGTCTATATATACAATGTTTAATGTGTGTGTGTATATAGATATGTGTTAAGAGAGAAAGAGTGAAAGAGAGAGAGAGAGAGAGAGAGAGAGAGAGAGAGCAGGATAAATATATATATATATATATATACAGTGAGGAAAATAAGTATTTGAACACCCTGCTATTTTGCAAGTTCTCCCCCTTAGAAATCATGGAGGGGTCTGAAATTGTCATCGTAGGTGCATGTCCACTGTGAGAGACATAATCTAAAAATAAAAAATCCAGAAATCACAATGTATGATTTTTAATCTATTTATTTGTATGATACAGCTGCAAATAAGTATTTGAACACCTGTCTATCAGCTAGAATTCTGACCCTCAAAGGCCTGTTAGTCTGCCTTTAAAATGTCCACCTCCACTACATTTATTATCCTAAATTAGATGCACCTGTTTGAGGTCGTTAGCTGCATAAAGACATCTGTCCACCCCATACAATCAGTAAGAATCCAACTACTAACATGGCCAAGACCAAAGAGCTGTCCAAAGACACTGGAGACAAAATTGTACACCTCCACAAGGCTGGAAAGGGCTACGGGAAATTGCCAAGCAGCTTGGTGAAAAAGGTCCACTGTTGGAGCAATCATTAGAAAATGGAAGAAGCTAAACATGACTGTCAATCTCCCTCGGACTGGGGCTCCATGCAAGATCTCACCTCGTGGGGTCTCAATGATCCTAAGGAAGGTGAGAAATCAGCCCAGAACTACAGGAGGAGCTGGTCAATGACCTGAAAAGAGCTGGGACCACCGTTTCCAAGGTTACTGTTGGTAATACACTAAGGCGTCATGGTTTGAAATCATGCATGGCACGGAAGGTTCCCCTGCTTAAACCAGCACATGTCCAGGCACGTCTTAAGTTTGCCAATGACCATTTGGATGATCCAGAGGAGTCATGGGAGAAAGTCATGTGGTCAGATGAGACCAAAATAGAACTTTTGGGTCATAATTCCACTAAACGTGTTTGGAGGAAGAAGAATGATGAGTACCATCCAAGAACACCATCCCTACTGTGAAGCATGGGGAGGTAGCATCATGATTTGGGGTGTTTTTCTGCACATGGGACAGGCGACTGCACTGTATTAAGGAGAGGATGACCGGGCCATGTATTGCGAGATTTTGGGAACAACCTCCTTCCTCAGTTAGAGCATTGAAGATGGGACGAGGCTGGGTCTTCCAACATGACAATGACCCGAAGCACACAGCCAGGATAACCAAGGAGTGGCTCTGTAAGAAGCATATCAAGGTTCTGGCGTGGCCTAGCCAGTCTCAGACCTAAACCCAATAGAGAATCTTTGGAGGAGCTCAAACTCCGTGTTTCTCAGCGACAGGCCAGAAACCTGACTGATCTAGAGAAGATCTGTGTGGAGGTGGGCCAAAATCCCTCCTGCAGTGTGTACAAACCTGGTGAAAAACTACAGAAAACGTTTGACCTCTGTAATTGCAAACAAAGGCTACTGTACCAAATATTAACATTGACTTTCTCAGGTGTTCAAATACTTATTTGCAGCTGTATCATACAAATAAATAGTTAAAAAATCATACATTGTGATTTCTGGATTTTTTTTTAGATTATGTCTCTCACAGAGGACATGCACCTACGATGACAATTTCAGACCCCTACATGATTTCTAAGTGGGAGAACTTGCAAAATAGCAGGGTGTTCATATATATATATTTACAGAAAACATTAGGCATAGGTAGTTGTTTATATCTTCTTTTGGCTGTCACCACAGTGGATCATCTGTCTCCATACCCCCCTGCCCTCTATATCTGCCTCTTTCAAACCAACTACCTGTATGTCTTCCCTCACCACATCAATAAATAACCTCCTTCTTGGTCTTCCTGGTGGCTCCATCCTCAGCATTTTCTACCCTCCTCTGCACATGTCCAAACCATCTCAATCTCGTGTTCCTCACATTGTCTCCAAAATGTCCTGCATGCGCTGTTCCTCTAAAAAAACTTGTTTCTAATCCTGTCCATCGTCATCACTCCCAATGAAAACCTCAACATCTTCAGATCTGCTACCTCCAGCTCCACCTCCTGTCTTTTACTCAATGCCACTGTCTCTAAACTATACAACATCTCAGGTCTCACCACAGTCCTATAAACTTTCCCTTTCACTCTTGCAGATACCCTACTATCACAAATCACTCCTGTCACTCTTCTCTACCCACTCCACCCTGCCTGCACTCTTTTTTTTTTCACTTCTCTAACACACTCCATTACTTTGCACTGTTGACCCCAGGTACCTGAACTCCTCCACCTTCACTACGTCTTCTCCCTGCAAACGCACCACTCTAATGCCCTCCATCTCATATATACCCCCTCTGTCTCTACACCGCTCTATATATACACCCCTCTATACCTATCTCAAATTTTCTTAAATTTCTTAAAATCTTTTACATTCTCATTACACCCCTTTTATACTCTTACCTTCTTCTCATGCTCTGTATGCTTTTCTCTCTCTCTCTCTCTCTCTCTCTCTCTCTCTCTCTCCCTTTTACCTATTCACTGACTGTACCAATATTTCTCCAAGACAAGCTACATGCATTTAAAAGATGATTACACAAAATCATTTTTTAATAATCAATGTTTTTAGGCTACACAAAGGAAGTGGCACTGGAATTTAATAAGGAACATTTCACCTAGAGATTTAATAAAATATTTTACAAAGTAGGTGGGAAAAATAAATAAAAATAATCCTCCAGCCCACTTACATTTAGTAAGAAGCATAGAAACAAGCTGCCTAAGAGAAACATGTCCAACCAGCATCACTTATCTCCAGACATCCCACAGAATACGCTGCATCTCTGAGGAGCTCCTCAAGCTGCCATTACAACTGGTCCATAGGTTGCTGATGAATCTAAAGTATATGTGTAGTAGTGGATAAGTGTATGGAAATGTGGGAGTGTTACTTAGTCATAATATACATTAGAACTAAGAGTATAGTTGAGAATGATGGCCTTGATGGCCATAGTTGAGAATCTGGATAAGTGATTAAGTCTGTAATGAAAAATCTTCAAGCTGAAAGTAATTTATTGGCATTAATACTGTTTATATACAAGTATTTTTTTTACAGATAAGCCCATATGTATTATTCAAGAACATGCCCATACATTCTTCTCAGAAATACACCCATCTATTTCAATCAAATACATTTTGCCCTTCTCAAATGCATTTATATATGTCTAACTCAAAAAGTTGTCCATAACTTTAAAGATATACCATCTTGTTATAGCAGACTTGTCTGTATGCCTTAAATATGTTTTGTTCTGTGCCAATCAGATACATCTAAATGTCCATATGTCTCTTTTAAAGACCCCTCACTTTTGTAACAGACTGACACTTCCATCTGTCCTGATTAAATACAGACCCATCTGTACCACTCTGACATCTTCATCAAAACAACTAAAAAACATGTCTAATTGGTCCCACTTAAAGAAACACCCAGCTCTACTACTCAAAGACATGCTCATATCTACCACTTTAACATGCCCATCTATACCACTGAAAATCATGCATATTGGTCCCATCCAAAAACACATCTCTCTGTATCACTGTGGCACCCCCTACCAATAACACTCAGACACACCAATCTACATCACGCTGACATACCAATCAATACTACTCAGCCACATCTGTCAATATCACTTAGACACACCCATGTCTACAACTTAGTCCATGTCCACACTAGTACGTTTTCCTTTGAAAACATATTTTTCTCTCTGTTTTGGCCTTCCGTCAACAGCAAGATGACGTTTTGACTCAACGAAAATGTAGATTTTTGAAAACACACTCCATAGTGGTTCAATTTAGAAACTAGATTTTTTGCGTCCGAGTATAGACTATGAAAATAAAGACTTTCAAAAAACGATGACGCATATTTAGTAATTGCCGCAAAGTTTTAAAGAGCTGGAGAGCAAATAAACGGCAGGCAGAAAATCTTACGTTTTGCTCATGTGCGTAAGCGGTTTGAAAAGTTTCAGTGTGGATAAGCAACTTTTGGAAAACGATTGAAAATGAAAGTGTGGGCATGAAGCGCTTAGACTTTTAGACGTAAATGCCGTGTTTAAATGTATCCGGATTAGTGCAGACGTACACACAGAAAAATCAAGGTACAGGACATGCAATGTTTGTTTGAACCTCCTAAAAGTACAGTCATGCACCCCTGGTGATAGAAATGTACCTTTGTGTTCTAGTATGGTTTAAAATGACATCTTGATTTTTTCCCCCATAGCATCTCACTGATGTTCTGCTGAACAAATTCTTTTTAAAAAATTTAATACTTTCAAATGAAAAAGTACACTTGCATGAGGCAATTTAATTCCTTTTCAGAAATGGTAGAGTACAAAAATGTACCAATGTTTAAAGGTACATTGCTGTACCTTGCTAGGTGACAAAGCATTTGTACTCTTTTAGGTATGGTTCTGTACCTTGATTTTTCTGTGTGCTCAGATAGATAGATAGATAGATAGATAGATAGATAGATAGATAGATAGATAGATAGATAGATAGATAGATAGATAGATAGATAGATAGATAGATAGATAGATAGATAGATAGATAGATAGACAGACAGACTGACAGACTGACAGACTGACAGACTTTAATGATCCCGAAGGAAATTCCAAGTGGCCAGCTGCCCACACACAAAAACACAATCATTCCCAAACCAAACCAAAACACAATAAACAGACAAAAAGACAAAAGGACAAAAAGGTACAAGCAAATATAAACAATCACCCAAAATCAAAATCAAGCCAAGTTTCCCAGAATTCCAGTCTAATCAAAAGATAAAGTAAAAGCTCTCAACACAGAGTGTTGTGCAGTCTAATGGCTGGTGGGACAAAAGACTAAGTCTGTCTGTGGTGCAGCGTTGGGATAAAAGTCTGCTGCTGAAGCTGCTCTTCCTCTTACTGAAGGCCTCATGCATAGGGTGTGTCACATTGTCCATGATTGCCTGAAGTCTCGACAATGTCCGTTGTTCTGCCACCTCCTCCACTGAGGCCAGCTTCAGTCCCACAACAGAGCTAGCCCTCCTGATGATCTTATTTAGTCGGGTCAGGTTTTTCTTGCTTGTGCCGCACCAGCACACCACAGCGTACAGCAGAGCACTTTCGATGACTGATTGATAAAACATACTAAGAAGCTTGGTGGAAATATTAAAAGATGCCAGCCTTCGCAGGAAGTACATCCTGGTTTGACATTTTTTGCTGAGCAGGGTGGTGTTCTCATTCCAGTCCAGTTTCTTGTCCAACACCACTCCCAGGTATTTATAAAACGTGACCGTCTCCACCAGGTCACCGTCAATGCATATTGGCTGGGAGAGGGGGGGTTGTCTTCTGAAGTCCAGAATTAGTTCTTTCGTTTTTCTAATATTTAGCAGTAGCTGGTTCTGCTTGGACCAAAGAACAAAATCCTGCACCAGCTGCCTGTACTCCACCTCCTTGTCTTCCTTAATGCAGGCCACAATGACGGTATCATCTGAGAATTTCTGTATGTGGCAAGCCTCTGTGTTGTGTTGGAAGTCGGTCGTGTACAGAGCAAACAACATTGGAGAAAGAACTGTACCTTGAGGTACTCCCACACTGCTGCAAAGTGTTCTGGAAAGGCTGGCCCCCATTCTGACAAACTGGGGTCTGTCCTTCAGATAGTCCATGATCCAGGATATTAAGTATGGCTCGACTGCCATACTCCTGAGTTTTTCCTGCAGAATTGGGGTTGGATTGTGTCAAATGCGCTGGAGAAATCAAAAAACAACATTCTCACTGCACATCCCCCTTCATCAAGGTAAGACAAAGTGCGGTGGAGGAGATGCAGGACAGCATCCTCCACTCCCACCCTCTCCCTATACGCAAACTGCAGTGGATCCTGGGCATGTTGCACCTGGGGCTTCAGCAACTGCAGCACTAACCTCTCCAAAGTTTTCATTATGTGAGAGGTCAGTGCAATTGGTCTGTAATCTTTATTGTCCCTAGGCTGCTTGGCCTTGGGCAAAGGAATGATGCATGAGGTCTTCCAGAGTGTTGGTATTATTCCAAGGCGCAGGCTCAGGTTAAAGAGGTGCTGGAGAGGACCTCCTAGCTCATCCGCACATGTCTTCAGGAGCCTGGGGCACAACCCATCTGGGCCTGCTGCTTTCCTGGTCTTCAGTTTCTTCAGCTCTCTCCTTACCTGATGTTCAGTAAGAGAGGTGTAATGAGGGAGAGCTGATTCCACCAGTGCAGGTTCACACCAATCTACAGTATACTTCTTGGACATGCCCATCTAAACCCCTTTGACATGCCCTATTAATACCACTTAGACACAGCCATCTATACCTCTCAGCAGCAGCAGCAGCAGAATCGTGTTGGACCACAAGCTGCCACTCTTGGGGCCCATGAGCAAGGCCGTTAACCCTTTGTGCTCCAGGGGTGAGGTATCATGGCTGAATCTGTGCTCTGACCTCAGCTTCCTGAAATTGCTGGGACATGCAAATAAATAAATAAATAAATAATTAATTCAAATTTAGGGGCAGTGGTGTTTCAGTGTTTACAGTTTTTCTCAGTTGCTTTGGAGCGTTTCTCCAATCAGAAAAGAAATATTCAAAACTTCTTGTTCAACCTTCGTCATCAAGTCACACAAAATAACATTTTCTTGTTGCTTTGATCAAATTGCTGTTTCCTACATGATCAGTTGTTTATGTTGATGTTGATCAAAATATATTAAACTAGTTTCACTTAAAAAGTATGGTTTGGACATGTGCAGAGGAGGGACATGGCGTATATCTGTAGGAGAATGCAGAGGATGAAGCCAAAAAAGGAAGGCCAAAGAGGAGGTTTATGGATGTGGTGAGGGAGGACATTCAGGTGATTGAGTTGAAAGAGACAGATGTAGAGGACAGGGATTATGGAGACGGATGATCAGCTGTGGCTGAAAGAAGTTGTTTCACCTAAGTAGTCTTAACCCCTAAAACAGTTTAGTGTATAAGTCATTATATGCAAAATGGTTAAACCACCTGTCAAGCTTAAATTTCTATTACATTTTTTAGGTAAATGTGACTTGAATTAATGAATTGTGCAGATGAATCTTGAATTTCACAAATGAAGGGGAGTGAAGGCATCAGATCAACCAATGACCATCTAGTTCTCTAAAATAGGTCAAAGGTGAATCTTGTTAACCTTTATTTGGCAACAGAGCAAAACACAGAATTACAAGTTCTGAAAATGGATGAACAACTAAGAAACGAACGGACACTAGTACAGTACAGAAAAAGTGTGAATCCTGTCTGGTCTCTTGCAATCGATATAAATCAAATATACAATCAAATAAATACATTTGTGCTGCTGATATTCATAGATGCCAAAAAGAAGAAATTCAGCTTTGTGCATTTTCAATCTCTGTAATCCATTGTAATCACTAACCATTTTAATGATCTTGTTTGTGAACAATGGCTAAGGGATTTTCATTCTAATGGGAATGAGATGTTCATTGACACAATACTTACTTTTGAGCACTAAGGATTTTATGAAAAGTACAGGCTTTTGCAAGAAATCCAATGTGTTGTACTGTTTGTATACATTGTTTTGAGAATGCACTTACTGGTTTGCAAATATCAAGGATAATTCAACAAATGCTCCAAGCAACTGAGAAGAACTGTAAGGCTCTGGGTTACTGATCACAAGATCAGGGGTTCAAGCCCTAGCACAGCTAAGCTGTAAGGCCCTTGAGCAAGGCACTTGACCCTAGCTGACCCTGCACTCTGACCCCAGCTTCCTGACAAGTTGAAATATGCGATTGGGAGGTGGTAGCTCTGTGGTTAAAGCTCTGGCTTATCGATCGCTATCGCCAAGCTGTCACTGTTGGGGCTTTTGAGCAAGGCCCTTAATCCTCTTTGCTTCAGGGGCACTGTATAATAGCTGACTGCACTCTGACCCCAGCTTCCTAACATTGATGGGATATGCACAATTTCACTGTGCTGTAAAGTACAGCCGAGGGCACGTTGGGGACATAGAGGAAGGCACTGGACATGCCTGGGGTGAACAGGTGGGGCTCACAGGAAGGCTGTGAAGGTCCGCAATTCTCTTTAGAGACGAGATGGCCAGTAGAAAAACAGTCTTGACTTTTAAAATCTCAAGGGCACCTCAGGCAGTGGCTCAAAGGGAGGTTTAGACAGGGCTTCCAATGAAGGCAATCTGGTTCGCACCTGAGGCCTCAGCCTCAGGGTACTGCGGAGGAAAAGTGTCACTAATAGGTTGCCTCCTGCAGTATTTGTATTTTGTGAGCAGGTCCAGCCAGAGTTTATGGCCTGCCCTAGCCTGTCTTGATCCCACCTCCCCATAATGACATCACTGATTCGCAACCATATTTAAAGAGGAAGAGGAGAACATGGTGGATGTGGTTCTTGTTAGGATAGTTAGAAGATTGTATGTTGGCTTGAGAGACTCATAATTATATTTGTTTTCCATAACAGTTAGACAAAATTTCCAAACTTTTCTATTAGCTTATATTTGTGGCAAACTTCTAATCAATTACTGATTTACTCAATTATACAGTATATAACAGAATAACCACACTGTTGGTCTGAATGATAGGTATTTTTTTTAAATAGACAAAAAAAAAGAAAAATGTATTATGTATTAACCTCTGTCACCATCAATGATTCACCAAGGAAAAGAGAGATAAATATAGAGAGAAAGAAATAAGAGAATAATGAATAGTATTGCGCACAGGATCTTTCTTAAAACATTAAAATACCTTAGGATTGATGTCATATGTACTTTCTGAAACAACCATCATTTAAGTGCTATAGTTGTTCATCTAATGTGGCCATAAATCAGAGTTCAAATTACCTTTTCATGGCTACTTTTGAAATATGGTCAAATCAGTTCATAGGAAAAAGGTTACCTATTCAGGTTTGGATTTAGAGAAGGCTTTCAGGTTTTTACATGTCATCAGGTTTAGGCAAGGTTGTCTTACCTACAGTAGTGCTAGCATTTTAAACTTTTGTATTAGCCTAAAGCAAGATTTGTAATCTAAAATTAGCATAATCCAAATTATTTTACTAGAGTGCAATTAGGATTTTAGTATTGGGATTTGGGCTTTTAGTATCAAATGTTTATACACCATTATTTTTCTGGTTGGTGGTATTCTGTCTCAGTGAGTCTCGGTGCAGGCATTACATTTTACTGTCTACTATTAAAACTTCTCTTTCTCTCTCTTTCCAGGATGTTGTGTATAATTTGCCGATGTCTGGAAGCCACAATTAATGCAGGAGACTCCTAAAACTTCTATGCTTACCACTGTACTATACACCTGATATTTGATTAACACTCGGGCCTTAATAAACTGGTAGTCCTGTTATGGACTGTGCAAGAAGCATAAGCCCATTGTCAACTGTCTCTCACACACATGCACAAAGGCAGCCTCATTCACACCCACTCTGCTATTTCTGCACTTTTTGGAACACTATGACCTTCCTAGCACATAAATGCAGCTATCATCAAATATTTAAGTCTAAAACGAGACTCTCTTTCAAAGAACATACTGTGGTTCTCGGTCCTTGTTCACTAATCATGCCCATGTTTATTAGAGTATTAAAAACCTGAAACGTAGATAAGGTACATTTAGAACAGATAAAAATGTGTGAGTAAGTAGTGATTAATCATGAGTTAGCTCAAGACAAGCATGCAACTAATGCCAGTTAAATATTTGAATCGATTGACACATCTACTGTATATATATAATTAATTTTTTTTGTTTGCAATTTAATTGAATTCTGTTGGTTGTTATCGTATTACAGATTAAAAAAAGATCTACAATCAGTTATCTTTTTTCTTTTTTTTTTAATAAATCACAAAGACTTTCAATATCCACTCTAGTTTCAAACCATCAATTATGTCTCTATAAGAAAAGGCTTTGACATTTCTAGGCTTCTATTTACACACCTTCTAACCAAACCGTATTAAACCCGTTTAATTTGATCACCTCACAGCCGAATGCAGGTGTTTTTATTTCATCAACGATTGTGCTTTCATCTACGAGGTCCTGCGTCAAGGGAACATCACCAGTGTGCTCCCAAGCAAGTGGGTCACCGCTGAATAAACGAAGGCCAGTCAGCAGCTTTAGTTCTTCAATCACAGCAGGCACAGAGTAAAAATAAAATGTGCCGTTACAATGTGAGGCTCACAAAAGGGGTACCTTGGAAGATTAGGGCCTTGAAGAATAGTCACACATATACACACCCATAATACATCCATGGTGCATGTGATTAGCTGATCATGTTTTATGGTTATAACAGCACATCCGATCAGAAAGTACATTACTCAGACTTAGTCATGGCTCAAGGCTGTGCATTTTGTTATGTGGCTTGACTGCCAAAGAGCTCTTAAAGGGTTATTTCTGGGATCAGATGAAAAAGAATGCAAGCAGCGCTGGGGATTGCAGTTAATAGGGGACTCCGGGAACTCATTTCCTCAAAGCCCTTCAAAATATGGATTTAAGAAATAAAAAAATATAGTTAAGGATTTCTTCCTCTTTCTTCACCTACTTGTAGGACAGGAAGTACTGTTACCCCGTTTGTGGACACTTAACCATACGATACATAAAGTGCATTTTTTATTTAGCAAATCTCCACAACCACGCTTCATGATCTAGTTGAAATCTAGCTTCATAGAAGAGTAGAGGTTATTCAAACAGCTACTTGGGAGTCATTGTGCAATTAGATGTTTTAAAAGCACATACGGACAGTTCCACACACAAACTGTTGTACATATAGTGTTGACTATTTAGTTGCATATAGGCTTTGGTTAAATTTCATTAACTTTCCAAATCCTCTCAGTCCAATCTTAGCTCTCCACTTCATTCTGAACACCTGCTTTTCCAGAACTGCGTATTTCATTCACCGCTCAGCATTCATTCAGTGCTTAGAACTAAAAAAAAAGGCTGCACAGCAGGATTGATTTTCATTTCATTCACAAAAAAAATTGTTTCATTCAGTATTTCCTGAAGTGCAGTGTGTCACAGCAAGCACTTATATATCGCATTTCTGTGTTGTATGTTGTTCAGAAGCTCACGTGAATAGAAATGTGTAGGAAAAGGTCAGGAAACATAGCAGAGATAATGATTGTGTACGTATGTATATGTGGCACAGTAAGGACCATTTTCTGGCGACCCGTTGGAAATTATTTATATTCTTCCTGCTGAGGCAGTAATGCTGTATGAAGTATAGATCCATATCCTGCCATTATAAATGAAAATGCACTACTGAGTGATCGTGCAAAAAGTGGGTAATGGCAGCAAAAAATATGGAGAAAGAAAAAAGTGCTTAAATGGTTTGTGCATCTGTCTGTTTTTTCCTTTTACTGAGATATAATTTGCACAAAACAGAAATCGTGTGCAAAATCGGACGTATGAGAAATGCTGGCTAAATGGATGATGGAAGATTTTGTACAGCAATTGAAGCAATTATGAGTCTATACAAATCCTACAACATTTGCTTTTGCTAACCAACAATGGGAAAGTGAAGTAAAATAAACTGCTTCTCCAAGTATAACCACAAATTCCTCCAGATACATTTATTTAGGTTCAGTCTGAGACTGCAGTACTGGGCCACTACTCCAACAAAAGTAGAGTATGTCAAAAGAAACATACTTCATCCATACCTTCATTTATTGTCTCTAAAAGTTATTCTGGTGGGAACAGCCTGAGAAGGACAGCCCAGACTGTGCTAACCTTCCTGACAGATTTATAGATGTCCCTGAGTCCAGAGTCTGCCCCAGGTACACCCTGTCCAGTGGGACACACATGATTTAGAGTCTTGCAAGAGCTGAGAAGGGAGCATGGAATAGAAATAGACATTATCAAATGTGACCCTTAATTTCTGTTGCAAAACAGCTGCAGTAGCCTGAATATTCTTTTTATTACACTTAATGGATCTAATTCTAAATCTCATCCAATAGAGTTTAATGAAGGTTAGTGTGTTTGAGCATTGTATGTTGACATTGTTCCTCCTTCCAATTCAAATTCAAATCTAAATCTCTCTAAAATCTGTAGTCTGAGATTTGTTTTCTTGTATCCCAGTTTGCTCTGCCTGTCACCTGTTCTGACTTATGGGCTTCCATCCCACTTTTATCCTGGAGAGCGCTCTTCGAGGACTGGGGTTCGCAAGGTTTGCAAGAGTTTGGAGATGAGTTTGTCCCAGGTCCGGCACCCCTTTCTCAAGGTTCGGAAGCATGCCATTTTGCGGTTTCTTTCCTCTGTGAAGGGGCACTGAGCTCCACTTATTTTCTTTAAGGAGAGTGAGGGGATGGATGTGAGCAAACCCATTGACACAGCCAGTCCTTTTTGAAAAGCTTCTGGAAGTATTGACTTGTGCCGTGGCCAAGCTAGATCATTCACTTTAACGCTAACGATGGATGCTTCCCTCCTGGAATGGGGAGCAGTCAAGTCAAGTCAAGTTTATTTCTATAGCACTTTTTACAACAGACATTGTCTCAAAGCAGCTTTACAGAAATCAACAGTCAAGGTGAATGGTGTGCATTTATCCCTGATCAGCAGACTGTGGCAAGGAAAAACTCCCTTAGATGTTATGAGGAAGAAACCTTGAGAGTAACCAGACTGAAAAGGGAAGCCCATCATCATTTGGGTGACATCAAGAGTTTGATCATAAATCTTTCAACAATACAGAACACTGGAGAATGAGAACTAATGGAAGTGGCCCCACCTTTTGTGGCACACCAATTGCCTGGAGATGCTGGCCATGCTTCTGGTTCTGAAGCATTTCCTTTCATATCTGAGAGGCCGGCTGTGCTGATCCATACGGACACTTCTGTGGTCTCTTACATCAACCACCAGTGGGGTCTGTGATCTTGCCTATTGTACAAGCTGGCATGTCATGGAAATGGAGACTCCACCCGGAGCAGATTTGTGAAAGATTTTACAGAGCACAATGCATCTGTTTGTGACTCAAGAGAAGTCACACTGTCCCCACTGGTTTTCCCTTACTCACCCAGTCTCTCTTGGGTTGGACGCCATGATATGCCTTCCCCCCAGCCACGCTGCTCTCGGTAGTTCTGGAGAGAGTTTGCTGGGATGAAGCAGCAATGGTTTACGGACCAGGAGGGATCTTCTCTCTCAGAGCGTGGACATACGAAAGCATTCCTGAAGTGTTGTTGACACAGGGTCTACTTTTCTCTGGGAACCAGGATTACATACGTAACCTGGAGACATTTCTGAACAATTTATGAATGAGCATCAAGTTAAGTTCAGTGAACATAAACATAAAAAGCTTTCAAGTTCAAATATTGAAGAAACGTTTCTGCATAGAAAGTGAGGAAAATCTCTAAAGCTGAGTCAGCACTCAAGAAAGCCATGATGGTGGAATAAATAATTAAATAATAGCATTTTCCAATGAAAAAGTATTAGTATATTTTTCTCTCTGTTTTGGCTTTCTGTCTGCAGTGAGATGGCATTTTTAGTCAATGAACACAAAGCTTGTCGAAAACACTGTGGATAAACTTGAAAAAGTCATTTTCGTGTCGCAGTGTGGCCTGTGAAGACGAAGGCTTTCCAAAACAATGAGTCATGTGACGAAGCCTTTTACTTTGCCATGACCTTTTAAAAAGCCATAAAGTAGATAAACGGCAAACGGAAATGAAGCGGGTTAAAGTGTGTTACTTTTTGCTCATGCACATAGGGACGTAAACGTTTTCAGATGATTCAGTGTGGATGAGCAACTTTTGGGAAATATCTGAAAATTATAGTGTGGACGCAGAGTGTTTTGCAATGAAAACACTTTTTTAAATTGATCAGATTTACATCAATGATCATGGCTTTTGGTCATGGTTATTTTATGCTGCCAGAGATCATCCCAAGCTAACACACTTTCACACATTCATGTCTGTGTTCTCATGCAGCACAGGCATTTTTTTTTTTATTGTCACGTGCACTTGTTTTCATTCATGTCTCACCCCTGTCTCATCTGTGTGGTCTCGCCTGCAGCGGTCTCCACTTCTATGTTTAATCCATGTTTATATACATCTTTTATTTCGGTATAATTTTTGCAAACTATGATTTTCAGTTTCCAAGGGTTTCATGTTTAACGTTTCGTGTTTTTGCGTTCTCATTTTTGTTGTTTGTGTTTTCTGTCTCTGCCATTTTTTTGCATCAGCCTTTTCACTGTACATGATGTGCTTTTGTATTTTATGACACTTAAGATGTTTTATTCAAAGCACAATCTATCTCACTCAAAAACACACATATATTGGACACTGTTGTGTAGGTGTCTAGTATTTTGTCTCTTCTGTCCATGAACAGTAGCCTTTCCCCAATCCCAGTCTTTTTTTTTTTTACCTCATGCAGACAATATTATTCATGTAGGCTTAATTTTTTTCTTATGCTATTACATCATGAATATCTAAACAGATAAAGAAGCATTGTGTGTGTGTGTGTCCTTTAATGGATCCTATATTCCTATGATAGCAGGTTTAGCTATTGTACACCTGATTGCAGGTTTGTTCAGTCAGGCTCCGTTTATTATGTAGAAACTCCTGCAGCTGTGCAACATTCGGAGGCTTGACAAAAGAGACACAGCAATTATCAGTGCTCGTGTTTAATTCACGAAAGTAAAAAAGAGCTCACCTCAGCCTTATGTAAAATTTGTGGTTTACGATGTGGCAACAATAACATATAATAACCGCACTTCGGTTCACTTGCAGCATGAGCGCATTGGACATAAACACTGTAGCTGTAACAACAACAACTCGGAGTGTTATGTCTTCAAGTGTGAGAGAAAGAAGCATTTTGAAGCTAATGATAAAGAGAAAGGGGGGGTAAAAGGGGTTGCATCCTTTCTTTTCCTTTGTAATGTGCATTTTTTGCAATTTTTTTATTTATTTTTTATTTTATTTTATTAAATTAAATGTAATCTAATTTAATTAAATTTTAAAACTTGTCCAAAATATAAAGCTGATCCTCTGAGAGTCATCAGCTTTCTGAAGCCCTACCAATAATTAATCTTTCTTCCCATCCACCTCCTTATTAAATTCCTGCCACATCATGAAATGATGAACTCAGTCAGCCTTCGGAATAAATTACCATGATGAAACAAGAGCGGCCCTGACCTCCCTCCCTGCGGCCATCATAGCGATATATTCCGGTGTACTGAAAGTTCTGTGGAGGGAATTCTGGCCGACATGACAGGAAGCTTGTCAAAGAGAAGAAGATCAAAGAGGTTGTTTCTGTCAGTCTGGGTTTTACTGGTTCACCCATTACAATCATGAGCATGTGTTTATATCATTGCATCAGTAAAATGATAAGTAATCACTAGTTGCAGAAGTGACGTGTCTTCGGGTTTTTAGTTCTGATAATGAAGTTTACAATCAGACTACAAGACATGAGTATGACATCAAGTCTCGGTGTTTGAGGGGAAGAAACAGATTGTATTCAAAATTGATTGGAATTCTGACAATTAATCCAAAGATAGAGTTTGACATGACAGATGAGTAGATATCTGCAAGAGAGTCTCAAATAAGACGTCTGTGTTGTGCCTCTTTTCACAGAAGATGCCATGCATTTTAATATATTTTCATTTCTTGTTTTCTCATGATCTCGACATAACGAATTGATTTTCTATGATCGCGACATAACGAGTTGTTTTCTCATGATCACGACTTAATTTTCTCATCATAAAAATGTTTGTTTTCTCATGATCTCGACATAACGAATTGATTTTCTATGATCGCGACATAACGAGTTGTTTTTTAATGATCACGACTTAATTTTCTCATCATAAAATGTTTGTTTTCTCATGATCGCAACATAAATAAACATGTCTCATGATGTATTGCGAGAAAATCTCGCACCTTGTGAATGTTTCCGGTGTATATAATGGAGTACGCTTTGACGTCTAAAACCTGACAGCCTTCTTCTCAAGTCAGAAGCTTTTGTGCATGTTGTCAATCACACAGACACAGAGCAATTTCAGTTTAAATGAGAAAAATATTATAATGCATTGCCTCTTAGGACTTCCGTATCTTTTCAATGAAGATGAAAAATTGGGGTTAATTTATGCAGTCATATCTTCTGTATTTTCAGTGGTGAAAATATACAGTAGTGTTTTAAAGAAACCATGAGAAGAAAAACATTACACATACACTACATCAGGGTTATTGATAGCCTGTATTAGCTGAGTACAGCAGATGTGTGACTGGCAGAGTACGTGTTCCATTTAGAACAGAATTCAAAAAATGCAAGGTGTCCATTTGCTAAATGACCGGCGAGGATGCACCGCATGAAAAACTTTTCCTGCTGCTTCCTCATCATGTCTCAATTAGGCTTGAAAGGCCGTGACGCAAAAGCCCTTTCTCCACAGAAAGCGATCTCCTCATCACACTGGCGTCCAGCACGGCTTGATCCTTCACCGTTGCTGCAATGAAAATGTACTTTCGAGACCGGAAGTGCTTCATCAGATGCTATGAATCATTGTGTGGGGTTTTTTTTTACGTTTTTTTTTTTAATACAACCCTTCAGTTTGTAAGAGTTTCCTGGTGTTCTACACATCAAACTAAAGACTGACTTTACCGTATCGTCATCCAACAGTCATACTATTAATCTTACACACTCACACACTAATTTTCACATTAGCAGGCGAACTGACTAATAAGTGACTAAATAATATCAAAGTTGTAATAGATGGAGTTTGACTCGACAAATGATTAGATATCTACAAAAGAGCCTCAAATAAACTTGAATTCACAAACAGCAAAACAAGACAACATTTCTTAAAAGCTAAGTAATGAATCAGCAGCAAACCCAATAACACCCTCTTTCTTGTCCCACTACAGATTAAGTGGATTTAACAAAAAAAACTTTTAAAAAGGTAAGCAAATAATAAACAAATGGCAAGCAGACACAGAAAGCTTTCTTCACAACTTACTATACTATACTATACTATACTATACTATACTATACTTCACAACTAACTTATATACTAACACTGTTATATATACAGAATAAACTTAAATTTACTTTAATATAGCAACAAAACACATTAAAAGTGAATTGCATGTAGAATTTATATTTGTGCATCAAGTACAATAAATCTACATTTATTTTTTAACAGATGCGCACACACACTTTACTTAAGCATGTCCTTTTTTAAAATTATTTTTTTATATATAAAGTTATAGGTTATATATAATGTTATTGTGTTGAATTACTATATATAGATTTGGAATTGACCATTACACAAATTAATGTGTGTATATACACTGGAGATCAAAATTAGAGAACAATGTATAAACAATTGAACAATTCTGAAATAATGTCATCTTCACTGCTCAACAGTTGAAGGAGTTTTTGTCCTGTCTATACCATGCTACCAGAACACCCATTCAACAAATTAACTAAAGCATTTAAAAAAAAAACTTTTAAAAGGTAAGCAAATAATAAACAAATGGCAAGCAGACACAGAAAGCTTTCTTCACAACTTACTATACTATACTTCACAACTAACTTATATACTAACACTGTTATATATACAGAATAAACTTAAATTTACTTTAATATAGCAACAAAACACATTAAAAGTGAATTGCATGTAGAATTTATATTTGTGCATCAAGTACAATAAATCTACATTTATTTTTAACAGATCTTTACACACTTTACTTAAGCATGTCCTTTTTAAAATTATTTTTATATATAAAGTTATAGGTTATATATAATGTTATTGTGTTGAATTACTATATATAGATTTGGAATTGACCATTACACAAATTAATGTGTGTATATAATGGAGTACGCTTTGACGTCTAAAACCTGACAGCCTTCTTCTCAAGTCAGAAGCTTTTGTGCATGTTGTCAATCACACAGACACAGAGCAATTTCAGTTTAAATGAGAAAAATATTATAATGCATTGCCTCTTAGGACTTCCGTATCTTTTCAATGAAGATGAAAAATTGGGGTTAATTTATGCAGTCATATCTTCTGTATTTTCAGTGGTGAAAATATACAGTAGTGTTTTAAAGAAACCATGAGAAGAAAAACATTACACATACACTACATCAGGGTTATTGATAGCCTGTATTAGCTGAGTACAGCAGATGTGTGACTGGCAGAGTACGTGTTCCATTTAGAACAGAATTCAAAAAAAAATGCAAGGTGTCCATTTGCTAAATGACCCGGCGAGGATGCACCGCATGAAAAACTTTTCCTGCTGCTTCCTCATCATGTCTCAATTAGGCTTGAAAGGCCGTGACGCAAAAGCCCTTTCTCCACAGAAAGCGATCTCCTCATCACACTGGCGTCCAGCACGGCTTGATCCTTCACCGTTGCTGCAATGAAAATGTACTTTCGAGACCGGAAGTGCTTCATCAGATGCTATGAATCATTGTGTGGGGTTTTTTTTTACGTTTTTTAATACAACCCTTCAGTTTGTAAGAGTTTCCTGGTGTTCTACACATCAAACTAAAGACTGACTTTACCGTATCGTCATCCAACAGTCATACTATTAATCTTACACACTCACACACTAATTTTCACATTAGCAGGCGAACTGACTAATAAGTGACTAAATAATATCAAAGTTGTAATAGATGGAGTTTGACTCGACAAATGATTAGATATCTACAAAAGAGCCTCAAATAAACTTGAATTCACAAACAGCAA
This sequence comes from Silurus meridionalis, assembly GCF_014805685.1. Lineage (NCBI taxonomy): Eukaryota > Metazoa > Chordata > Actinopteri > Siluriformes > Siluridae > Silurus > Silurus meridionalis. Next base: position 20,748,997 of record NC_060893.1, on the reverse strand, counting down.
AACAAGACAACATTTCTTAAAAGCTAAGTAATGAATCAGCAGCAAACCCAATAACACCCTCTTTCTTGTCCCACTACAGATTAAGTGGATTTAACAAAAAAAACTTTTAAAAAGGTAAGCAAATAATAAACAAATGGCAAGCAGACACAGAAAGCTTTCTTCACAACTTACTATACTATACTATACTTCACAACTAACTTATATACTAACACTGTTATATATACAGAATAAACTTAAATTTACTTTAATATAGCAACAAAACACATTAAAAGTGAATTGCATGTAGAATTTATATTTGTGCATCAAGTACAATAAATCTACATTTATTTTTTAACAGATGCGCACACACACTTTACTTAAGCATGTCCTTTTTTAAAATTATTTTTTTATATATAAAGTTATAGGTTATATATAATGTTATTGTGTTGAATTACTATATATAGATTTGGAATTGACCATTACACAAATTAATGTGTGTATATACACTGGAGATCAAAATTAGAGAACAATGTATAAACAATTGAACAATTCTGAAATAATGTCATCTTCACTGCTCAACAGTTGAAGGAGTTTTTGTCCTGTCTATACCATGCTACCAGAACACCTTTTCCACAAAATAACTAAGGCATTTAAAAAAAAAAAAACATTATTTTGCAGAAAACACACTAATCAAAATTAGAGAACAACAATGACTGTAGCATGGAAAAAGATTAGAACAAAATTTTCTGAAGGTTACAACAGTCAGCAATTAGTAGAAAGTGTACAGGCCTCTGCTCTGAATGACTTCAGCACATCTGCAGCCACAGGACAGCACGAGTCTCTCACACTGCTCTGGTGTGATTTTGGTCCACTCTTCTTCCAGTCTCCTCCACAGTTCGGTGACTGTAGTGAGTTTCTTGGCCATAACTTTGTCACCAAGGATTTTCCAGAGGTTCTCTATTGGGTTGAGATCAGGACTCTGGGCAGACCATGTCATTATTTCAATGTTTTCAGTTTCAAGGAACTGCTTTACCCGTTTTGCTGTGTGACATGGAGCGTTGTCCTGCACGAACACTGCGGGCTGATTGGGTGATGAACGCAAGGAAGGAACCATATGTTGTTGAAGAAGGTTCTGATAAACATTTACATTCACTCTGCCATGTAGCTGTATAAGAGGCCCAACTCCTGCTGCAGAAAACATGCCCCAAACCATGACACTTCCTCCTCCACTTTTCACTGACTTCTTTACACACTTTGGGTTCAGTCTTTCTCCAGTTTGTTGCCGAACATAATGTTTCCCATCGGACTCAAATAAATTAAACTTGCTTTCATCACTGAAGTGAACTTTGGACCAGTTCTCCTCTGTCCACACAACATGCTTAGTCTAGCCTTTTGATTCTTTCTGCTAATGAGAGGTTTGGTCACTGCAGAGTGGGCTTTCAGTCCAAATGCTCTTAAACGTCGAGACACTGTATGACGAGACAGATCCTTACCCTGTTCAGCGCTGAACTGATGAGCAATTCCAGCTGCAGTGTGGAAACGATTGCCCATTGAGATCCTCCGCAGTATCCTGTCCTCTCTTGTATTTGTCTTCCGTGGACGACCAGCCTTCTTGGCGGACTTGAATGAGTTTGTGATGTTGTAAAGATTCAATATTCTTGAAATCACAGATTTGGAACGACCAACTTGTCTTGCTATGGCTGATAGGGTCATCCTTTGGCCTTCATCTGGACAACCTGCTGCCGGAGGCTTTCAGTCACTTTAGAACGGCCCACCATCTTGCAGAGTCAGTGACACTGGAAGTTAGGCTGCCAGTTAAAGTGTTCTCTAATTTTGATCAGTGTGTCTTCTGCAAAATAATGGGTTTTTTTAAATGCCTTAGTTATTTTGTGGAAAAGGTGTTCTGGTAGCATGGTATAGACAGGACAAAAACTCCTTCAACTGTTAAGCAGTGAAGATGACATTATTTCAGAATTGTTCAATTGTTTATAAATTGTTCTCTAATTGTGATCTACAGTGTAATATATATATATATATATATATATATATATATATATATATATATATATATATATATATATATATATATATATATATACAGTACAGACCGAAAGTTTGGACACACCTGCTCATTCAAAGAGTTTTCTTTATTTTCATGACTATGAAAATTGTAGAGTCACACTGAAGGCATCAAAACTATGAATTAACACATGTGGAATTATATACATAAAAAAAGTGTGAAACAACTGAAAATATGTCATATTGTAGGTTCTTCAAAGTAGCCACCTTTTGCTTAGATTACTGCTTTGCACACTCTTGGCATTCTCTTGACAATATGACATATTTTCGGTTCACTTTTTTGTTATGTATATAATTCCATATATAATTCCACATGTGTTAATTCATAGTTTTGATGCCTTCAATGAATCTACAATTTTCATAGTCATGAAAATAAAGAAAACTCTTTGAATGAGCAGGTGTCCAAACTTTTGGTCTGTACTGTATATATATATATATATATATATATATATATATATATATATATATATATATATATATATATATATACATATTTTTTTTTTTTTTTTTTTTTCTATCTTTTAAACCTTAATAATTATAATCCCAATTCCAAAAAAGCTTTGGATGCTGTGTAAAATGTAATAAAAACAGATTGCAATGATTTGCAAATCCCCCATCCATTGTTCATATTTACACTATAGAAATCAAAGAGAATCAAATATTTAAACTGAAAAAATGTACCTTTTTATGCAAAATATAAGATTTGAATGTGATGGCTGCAACACGTATAAAAAAAAAGTTGGGACGGGTCCATGTTTACCACATTGTAGCATTCTTTTAACAACAGTCTGTGTACATCTGGTACTGAAAAGACAAGTTGTGGGAGTTTAGGCATCTTTATATACAAATGTTGTCCCATTTGTTTCAGTTGCAGGATTCTATCTGCTCATCAGTCCTGGATCTTCTTTGTCATATTTTTTGTTTACTGTTGGGGCAAATGTGTTCTACTCTACTATTTTTGCCATATGTATTTCATTTTACATTTGTTTATTTAATGTAAGTAGGTATCAGTGCTCAGCTGACATTCACCACAAAAATATAATGTTCAGACATTTCTGAATTACAGAATGAGCACTCAAGGTGAGTGTGAGAATTTGCCGAGATAAACCAAATGTTTTATTATTATTATTGTTATTAATATTAACATTATTATCATTACAATCAGAGCTGCTACTCGTTCCTGTTAAAGAAAAAAAAGAGGATTGAGTCTTGCTGGTGTGTGCAGTATAAAGCTCCTAGCTCTGGTTAGATCAAACCTGTAGATCTCCAAATAAAAGCACACAGGAAATACCAGAGCAGCGTACATTTCGAGCCCTATGAGTGACCAGTGGTTATAAAAATATCAGCTTTCTACAAAGAATCAAGATATGGTATGACGCATACACATTCACATGTCGACAAACAGGATGAATAGTTTCCATCAGCACCTTTGCGCTCTCTTACCTTCATCCTCTGCCTTATATTTCTGAATGGTGTCACAACACAATGTCTGAATAACATTGTGTAATGTGTGTGATTAGGATTTTTTCTTATCGCTTCCGAAAGACGTTTTGGTATGGGGAGATGCTGATGTACCGCTCGTCCCCCGATAGCACAGAGAGTTCTGTGGTATTTGCATTTCCAGGAGTTAATATCTTTTACTTATTTGAAAGAGGCTCCCATTTTTCACATATCAGCAGACCAGGGTTAGGTCTTAGAGTTCTATGTACAAAAACATTATCAACTCTACCATTAAAACGATTATTATTTTAAATATCGCTATGGACGACTCTCTGATCTCACCTTTAGTCTATGGTTACCTTGTGAACACTATCATGAACTGTCCTTTGTTCTCCCATTACTAATCTCAGTATGATGTCTATTCAGACAGGTGACTTGTTCAATCACTTGTCATCTTAAAACTAATCTACTGCATCTCACTCCTCGCAGCTCTGCTTTTGAAAAACATTTGATCTCCACATTTGATCCAGAATGCAGCCACACAAATAGTTTTCAACACCCAGGTTCTCCCACACTACCTCACTGCTACGCTCCCTCCACTGGCTTCCTGTAGCTGATTTAAAGCACTGATGCTCATCTACAAAGCCAAAAGCACCTCTACCTGCCCTCTCTAGGCAGCCCTCTAGCTCACAGCACTTATCCCAGTCTGCACTCTGTTCTCACCCACTGCCCAACTGGTCCCATCATCTCTCACAATACAAAATAGACATAAACAAGACTCTTTTCTGTTCTGGCACCTGGATGTTGGACCAAATTTCCACATGATATCTGTACAGCTGAGTCACTAGCTGTCTTCAAATAATGTCTTAAGACCTAATTTTAGACTGATGGTAATCTGTATCCTAATGAACCAGCATTACAATAGATTTATTGACAGTCATCACATTTTACTATGTCGCTCTGGATAAGGACTTCTGCCAAATGCCATACATACATATATGTAATAATAAAGGTAAAGATTGCACGTCATTTTATAAATGCCTCGTTAGGATTCAGCATTATTTATTATGAGCGGAATGAAACACATCAAGACATATAGGAAAATAAGCTACAATGAGTGGTATTGTAAAAAACCTTTGAGATGAATGTGAAATGCTGACAGCACCCAGGCCTTCTCACCGTGCCCTACATCACTACCTGACTTTACTATCACGATTGTGTCTGAATGAGTCTCCACGCTCTCCATTGTTCTGTATTGTTTAAAGATTTATAATCACACTCTTGATGTCACCCAAATGAGGATGGGTTCCCTTTTGAGTCTGGTTCCTCTCAAGGTTTCTTCCTCATAACATCTAAGGAAGTTTTTCCTTGCCATAGTCGCCATAGCTGCTCATCGGGGAAAATGCACACCATTCACCTTCTCCATAAGCACAGCCCATAAGCACAGCCACAATCTAGTGGGAAACTTCAGAGAAAAGTGAAGGTTATGAGAACAGCAAATGGGGATTAAATGTGGAATGGGATGTCCAAAAGCAAATACAAATCACATGGTCCTGTGTCCAAAAGTTTGTCTTTATTGTTTATTGTTGTATATTCATAGTTTTGGAACAGACTAAAAACAAGCTAGTTTCTGTTATCACTAACATTGAAGCAGCTCAAGGACCTCAAGGGCCCAAGAGTGGCAGATTGGCGATTGTGGGGCTTGAAACCTCGATCTTCATGAGCTTTAACCACTGAGCTACCTCTTACCTTTATATAATTGCAATTTTGTTAGTAAAATAAAACCTGAATAAAAACATTTATGAAAATTCCTTTCACACTATCCTTAAACAGTATAGTACAACCTTTATTCAATATCTCATGGCATCGTTATTAAAAGCATTATTTTGTAATAGTGTGAGAGCCGTACATTGTTTTGTTCTTTTATTGTTTTTTGTCTCGGTTTCTATCTATATTTTTGTTTTAATGTATTTTTTAATGAACAAATTTATTCTTAAAAAAAAAAATAATAATACCTTTACTGAGCTCTAAATCCTGCTCTGTACACTGTGTTGATTCTTATAATATGCTATGTCAATGGTGTGTAAACATTGTGCAGTATTGTCTTAATATTGTGTCAATGTTAGGTCAATATCATGTAAAGTTGCATCAATGATGTGTGAATTTTGTACCAATGTTGGGTGAATGTTGTACCAATGTTGGGTGAATGTTGTACCAATGTTGGGTGAATGTTGTACCAATGTTGGGTGAATGTTGTGTCAACACTGTAACATCCCAATTCGAGTCCCAGCCCTGACACCACATCTTCCTTCCTCCTTTAACATGCACCATAATTACCCTGCCAAGCAATCCAAAACATCTTTAGAGATTGCCAGTTACTCCTCTTTTTTTTCTCTCCTCTGACACACTCATTAGCAGTGTAAGGTGTTTTACAACACAGCTTAGTGTGCAGAATGTTAAAGTCAGAGGACTTCAGAGAAGGTCTGCTCTCACACATCATGCAAATAATGAATTCCCTCTGGTTCACAGATTTTCCTTTAAAATAATTCACCATTTAAAAAAAACGAAGACAGCATTCCCGCTCCGTCCCCTTGGCTCTAAATTAACATCCATTTCACATCTGGTAGAGCCTAAGGTGATAGAATAAACCCAGTCTTTAATAAATTTATAATTTTTGTTATTTTAATGAGAACTTGTCCAAGAATCAGGTTAAGCACATTTCTCCTGTGCAATGCTGTATGTATGTGGTGAAGAGCAGTAGCGAAATCCGGCCCCACAAAAAATACTGTAGCAAATTTGCTACAGTATTAAATACATAAATATTACACTAGTCATTAATAATTTTCATTTGAAAATTCACATTTTGTTCTCTTCTTTTTTTTCTTTCTTTACATGGAGAACATTTTTTTACATATTATATTCTTTTTATGATTTCTGTTGCATAAAAATGCTTAGTCATCTTATCCTTCACAGTGGTTCTGTTCCTCACACTCTTTTATCATTTCGAGTGAAACATGCAGCCGACTGTTTGTCTCTACATGATGTTTACAGAGCTTAGACATATGCTCAGGGTTATTGTTTTATTGTGTAGTTGGTTCCAATTAGACACAGTTCAGATGGAGTTGCATGATTTGTGGGTATGAGGCAGTCTGTTAACATCTCTTCTGTTCCCAATCTCACATAAATGTCCAGTTTGGACTGTGCACAGAATTCACTTCACTGGTCATTCACTTGGCAATTCTCGTGTGTTTATGCCTTTTACCTAGTTTCTTGCATAGAAGCAGAAAGAACATGCATAACTCATATTTCTTTTTATTGTCACATGTACATTACAGCACAGTAAAATCCACATATCCCAGCAATGTTAAGAAGCTTGGGTTAGAGCACCGGGTCAGACATGATACAGCACCCCTGGAGCACAGAGGGTTAGGGGCCTTGTTCAAGGGCCCAAGAGTGGCAGCTTGGCAACTGTACTTGAACCCCCAACCTTCCCATTACTAACTCAGAGCTGTAACCAGTGAGCTACCACTTCTCAATTGTATAAGTGCATTTTTTGAGTGAAATTAAACCTGAATAAAATTTCAATTGTAATAAAATTCATTATATCACTTTTATTCTCCTTTGCATACTGTACAGTACAACCTCTATTCAATACCTCATGGTGTCATTAAGATAACACAAATACATAAAGCAAATATTTGACATACATTGTATTTTGTAATTATTTTATAGAATGATGGTCTTTATAGAGATTTGAATGTAATACTGTAAGTGTGACTGTAATACTGTGTTTTCCCAAAAATAAGATAAACATTATTAAGATATACATTTTTGCTCCAAAAGATGCGTAGGGTTTATTTTGGGGGATGTCATATTTTCATGTACAACAATCTACCAGTACATTTATTTATGTATGAATAAAAAATCTATCCATCATCCACTTCATATTGCTCTCATTATCTTCGGGATATGTCTTATTTTTTAGGGAAATATAAGTGCAATATCATTTTTTTTGTATTTCTGAGGACTTTTAAAAATTAAAGCTCTAGTAAATGTTGTTTAATATGTTGGCGTTACGTCCTATAATTACAGTCAACGTTTCTGAGATGTACAAGTTAATTTTGTTGATCCAAGGTGTTACTGAAATACTGGATGTTATCCGAGTCCAACTCACACACAGAAATGATGAATATATATTAGATTTACTATATATCATATATATATATATATTGAACTCTGTTTACCAGACCCAGGAACAGTTTCTTTCCTCAGGCAATCACCCTCATTAACAACTCACCATAATTATATTTCCTGCTTCATATCATACCGACTCATACCGAGTCAAGCATTTAAACGAATAAAGAATATAATTGATAAATAAATGAATGAAATGTTTTATATATTATAAGAAAAAATATAAATACTTATGTATAAGATGTTGGAGTTCTGATTAAAAGACTTTAAGTTCACATCCCAGCAGTACCAAGCTGCCCCTGTTGGGCCCTAGAGCAAGGCTCTCAACCCCCAACTGCAATTGTATAAATTAGATAATTGTACATTACTCTAAAAAAAAATGCATGCCAAATGCTGGAAATGTTTATGTAAATTTTATAAGTTGGGTTTTTGTAAAGTATTTTGTAAAGTTGGTTTAAAGAGCGGTGATCTATAATATGGATCTGGAAAAATCTGGCAACCTCTGAGATACAAGCATGCAGGTAATTCACATAAACTGGAAGCCTAGAAAATCCACTCAATAATTATTTCATCTCCAACTAAAAATAACTTTTGATGTCTTTTTTGATGTCTTTTTATATTATATGCCCAGACTTTGCTGTGTCTCAGAATTTACAGAGTGTAATAAAATATGACAATAACCCAGTGCCTGCTGATCACCATCATCAAATCAGCAACGTCATGCACTGTTTGATATTACACACAGGTTTGATATTAAAATGCAACCTTGAGTGAATTCAAAGTATCCTCTCCTTCTTCTCTGCCTCTGCATCCGCCTCCTCCTCCTCCTCTTCCTCCTCTGTGCTATGAGACTAGAGGTCCCTGATGACGCCAACACAAATCCGAAAAAACACTTGTATGTCATTGTTCAAGTGGTTCTGCACCTTCTGTTTATGAAGAGGACATATGCACATGCATACAGCCTCGCACATCCGGACAGAGATGTTATGAAAGACACTCAACAATGTAATAAATCCTTATTGATTCAGACCCCAATTGTTTCAAAACAAAACAAGGTGAATTTGGGAAGCACAGTGACTTAGATGTTGGATTTCTGATTGAAAATCTTTGAGTCCAAATCTCAGTATAACCAAGGTGCCATTGGTGGGCCCTTGAGCTAGGCCCACAACCCTCACACTCTCAGCTGTATTACTGAAGTAATTGTACACTTGTAAAATGTAAATTCCGAAAACCCATATTTTAGAACAATAGAACATAGAAAACATATCAAATGTTAAAACCTAGAAAATGTATCATTTTAAAAAAGAAAATAAGGTTGTTTTAAATTTGATGGCTGCAACACATCTCAAAAAGGTTGGGATGGGGCAACGAAAGTGGAAATAGTAACTGCTATTAAAATAAAACAGTTGGAGAAACATTCGCAGCTAATTATGTTAATTGAACAGGTCAATAAGATAATTGGGTATAATATATATATATATATATATATATATATATATATATATATATATATATATATATATATATTGTCTTTGAACACAGTTTGTCATGTCATTCACAAATGCAGGTTAAATCTCTATCATACAGAGAAGAAGTTATGTGTGAACATGATCCAGAAATGCTGCCATCCTCTCTTTTATTGTATTTAAAATGTACTGAGGCAAAGTGGAAAACTATTCTGTGGTCAGACAAATCAAAATTTGTATTTCTTTTTTTGAAACCATGGACACCATGTCCTCCGGACTAAAGAGCATTCTGTTTTAATTTACATTTTACACAGAGTGTTCCAGCTTTTGTGGAATTAGGGTTGTAATACAAGGTTTACTTATTTATCCTTATCATTAAACAGGGAAAATGGGTTCCTTGATGGTCCTTTAAATGGATTTTCCATTTCAACCTTCTTGTCTCTTACCCTAGTGTTTATTTTCTAAATCCTCTTAAGATCTTCCCTGGTTTGTACATTTGGTGTACCACTAAATATAGAAAACTGTTATGGTTATGTTACAGGTTACGACCATAGATCTTCCGGACTACCTACTGCTATTGTCCCTTGAGTTTCCGTGCTCCTGGCTACGCTTCAGGTCATTACATTCAATTACATTCCACCACTTACATGCCAGAACAAAGTAGAGTCTTGAAAGTATTCTTCTTCTTCTTCTTTTGGCTTCTCCCATTAGGCAGGAGGACTTGAAACTAGTAGAAAGAGAACAGGAAACATTAACTATATAAGGAAAAGTAATTAAAAATGACAAAAAAAGATTGACCCAACTGGTGCGGCTCACTGAACTTTTGTATAGGAATGTACTTACAACTACAAATATGCAGCAGAAATGCTGTCCATAACCCTTTAGCTGACATCCTTCTAGTTGCCCATAGCAACCGATTTAGACTTTGGCCAAAGATGCTATCTGTGGTTTCTCACTCTGCCCAAATCTGCTCTAGTTTTACACGTGTACAGTTTTTTCTTCAGAGTTTCCGTTTGTTGGGTACAAACTTAACCATACACACAACCTGAACTTAACTGATCCCACAGATTTTGATGAACTGATAATAAACCATGGCTGTGCTAATTACTGGGTAATGAATGGTGATGACGCTCTGACGTATAGCAGTATTCGGATAAACCCACGAGGCTACGTACAACAGCCGCTGCGAGAGCAAAACACAGCATGTGGGTCTGCTAAGGGCACTTGAATTATGTTAACGTATGCACTTATGCTAATCTTAATGCTAATCCGTGGAGATCGGCGTAACATTAACGTTCTTTCTTCTGCATCTTTACTGAGAGCTTAAACGTGGCCTACTTCACATTCAGCCTACAATATGATAGAGATATTTTAGGTACTTATAATGCTACTTTATTCATTGTATCTATGAAAAATATCATAACACATTGTGTTATTTTATGTATTGCTGTACTGGGACACCTGACTTTCTAAGCCATATGTGGTTGAAACAAAGTTGGAGGCATACAATTGTATAGTGTTGTCTTCATTGGAGTAGCATTAAATTTAAGCTCTGAGCTCAACCATTGAGATGAGTCCTCACCTCACCTACATCAGTACCTGAATTTACTAACACCCTTAGGCATTAGGTTAGGTTAGGTTTGATTAGGTTAGTCTAGGCTAGGTCATGTAAGGTTAGGTTAGGCTAGGTTAGTTAATTGTTACAAGCGCAGAGACAATAAAATGCAGATCCAACCTGTAGTAAAAATGTCAAATAGAGTAAATCAAATAGTAAGTTTGTGATGCAATTATTATATAACACCATACAGGTAAAGATAAACAGTATGATGCACATCGGTAGTGAATAAGGCTAAAGCTTAAATTAACAAATGAGAAATTGTATGCTATTATAAATGTAGCTGAAGGAAAGGTTTTTTTTTTTTGTTTGTTTTTTTATCATGTTTGGTATTTTAATCTAAAACTGGATTGTGGATTTGTAGAATTTTACCAAATATTTTAAACAGTGGTATTTCAATGGCTCATTTCCCTAGGCAACCAAGCTATCACTGTTGGTTCCATGTCAACTCAATGCACTTAACTACTCACAACTACTTACAATTAGCTGAGGATTTGCTTGGATGGTGACGGGGTGGAGCTAGATTTTAACAAAGAAAAAGGGCAGATAGAAAAAAAAACCTTTTATCTAACGTTTATTTGACCTTATATCTGCATGGGGGTTCTAAAGCTAGGGAGCATCACTGGCTGTTTTGTACCATGTGTGTAATTCATATTCGCAAGATAATCAGGGACTCCCCCATTCCAGTCACAAAGTGTTCAAACTCCTTCCTTCTAGTAGTTTATACAATAGGCTTTTGACCTACAACCATCACCCCACTAAACGCCACTTCATTTCATAATAGATAATTCTCCAGACTGTTTGCTTGGACTGTGTGCTTCAGGTCATTGTTGTATGGTGAAGTTGGTTAGAAATGAGTCGCAATCCAGACAGAATTGCATGGTGTTGAAGTATGGAATGGAAGCATTTAGGATTCCTTCCACCTGAAATATGTCTCCAACCTTCCCTTCTCCAAAACAAGCCCAAACCATTAAACTATCTATCTTCATGTTTGACTGTGGGGGTGAGGCAATCCGCTAACATCTTCTCTCCTGTTCTATGCTTTACAGCCAAAAATGTAAAAAATTGACTCATCTGTCCACAGAACCTTCTTCCTCACAATCACTGTCCAATAATTTCCAATTTCTTTCCAAGTTTGTCACATATAAAAAAGGTGAACCGTATCACATCGCATCGGGAGTTGATTTACTTTGCCTTTTTAATGTATCATATTGTTGGTTATGTTTCAAGATGTGAATCGCATTAGCCTCAGTGATGGAGATGCACATCCCTACTCCACACTTCTTGTCCTGTCCTGTGCCTCCTAATTCTAGTCTTCTTTGCTTACATCCTTCTTCTGACTGCACATTACTGTCTATACCCAGAGCTATACTGTAGGAAAAAAATAACACACTGCATGGCGCACTACAGGAAATGTTTTTGGACCAAAGCGTTGTAAAAAAATAAAAAATACTGCAAAGGACAATCCTCATTCAAGAAAACTACTTGGTTTCCGACATGGCTTGTGTCGTTTTCGTAGTCTGTGTATTGCAACACCTGGTGCTCACAGGAAGCTGATTGAAAGTAAACAGTTTGACAAGTGGACCTGATTGCTTCCATAAACTGGAGGTGAAATTACTTTTGAGAACATGCAAGTTTAAGATCGTATGTGTGTGCGTGAGGGAGGGGGGTGTATTTTGCACTGTAAAGTTAATTCAGGTCTCAGGGTGTTAGTTAACCCTGATAAATGATGAATTCTGGAATTATTCAAATTAATAAGTGGCTGTAAAATGGCTTCTCATCTGTAATTTAATTCTGTGCATTGATGTAAATCAGTGAACCCGAAGGCTGGAGTGACATAGGCTTCCAGATTGACTTATACAACAACCAATATGTCAGAGCTGTGGAGAACTCTGACTTCCAACAACCCACACAGCTTGCAGATATGGCTGTGATTGACTACAACTCTAAACACACACACACACACACACACACACACACACACACACACACACACACACACGGCAACCTTTTACAGTATTTTACGATTGCTTACAGTTAGTAAAAACCTTACCCTTTAGGATCAAAACCTCAGCCCAGATATGCACAACAATAAGCACATTCTCAACCTCACACTTGTTGCAAAACATTGCACACCATTTTGCAGATGTGCAGACACTCAGGTGCTTAATCATAAATTTAACAATCAGGTGTAAGCACTATAAAAAGGCAACACGTGAACATGTCTTCAACAAAAATGGAAGGCAACATTGCAGTAAGAGGAAAAGGAACAGTGAGGATAAGAAGGGGAGCCCATGGAGGAAGAGTGGTAGAGAGAGGAAGGGGTAGGAAAAGGTAGACCTGGAGGAGAACCTAGACAAAGAAAACAGGTATCAAATTGATCAGATGCATAATTGCCCACATCATCAGAAACATCCCTGGCCAAGAAGCTATATTGGATGTCTCAGGCCAACGTGGAGGCAACATCACAATGTGTGCTGCAATCCTGCAGAATGGGGTCTTTCACCGCCATGCCAAGTTCGGTCCTTACAACACGGCTCACCTTCTCACATTTTTAGACAAAACACACAACATAGTCACAGTAGAAAAACAAATGGATGCAGAGCATATGATTTACATTGTCATCTGGGACAGTGTATCTTTCAACCAATTTGCTCTGGTCCAAAACTGTTTTTATGATCATCCACAATTTTCACTGCAATATCTCCCACCATACTTTCCCTTCCTTAAACCCACTGAAGAGTTTTTTTTTTTCGGCATGGCGATAAAAAGTTTATGATCTCCAGCCTTATGTCAGGATACTTCTTATTCCAGCCATGGAGGAGGCCTTTTCACCTAATTGATGCAGGGTCTGGATTCGGCATTCAGGAAGATTCTTCCCTCGCTGTTTTGTGAGAGAGGACATCGCCTGTGATGTGGATGAAGTGTTCTGGCCAGATTCAGCTAGGTGAAGAGATTTAATAGATTTATGGGCTTGGGTTTTATATTTTATTATATTGAATATTTTTATCAATATGCAGTACTGGTTTTGTGTTTACTGTTTGGTCGATATATTCATGTACTTTGCTCTAACAGTATCTCTGAAAAAATCAAACACAGACTATATCATTAGAAAGTTTACATTTTACAAGTGCTTAAGGTTGAGAACAGCAGTGTGTATATAAATCAAACAGAATCCTATTGTATGAACCTTGTGTTTTATATGGTGTAAAAATTGGGTTTTGTGAAATTATGGTTAAGTTTTTAAATAAAGTATTTCATTTTGCAAAAGAACTGAGGTGTTTTGCTATTTGTGTGTGGATGTGTGAATTGTGTGTAGTGTTTTGACAATATGAGCCTTGTTTTTAAAATTGTGCTTACGCTATCATAAAAAAAAACTGTAAAAGACATTCATTGTGTGTGAAGATGCTGTGAAGATTTAGTATTGCTTGTATTACTTTCGTCTATACAAAGAATTACTATTGTGTTTGTATCACTGATTTTGATATTTGTTAGTCTAGTGCAGGGCTCACCAACCTTTTTGAAACTGAGAGCTACTTCTTGGGTATGTGGAGGGTTACCAGTTTGATACACACTTCTGAAATAACAAATTTGCTCAATTTACCTTTAATTATATGTTATTATTAATAATTAATGATATTTATCTATATCTAGTCATCTATATTTTAATATTGTCATTTTTAAATTCACACCAATGCAAGTATGATTTTGTCAGGGAACCACCAGCCACACCTCCTTCCAAGGCTCAAGGCCCTCCAAGGCCCTCACTCAGCCTCTCCCTGCTCTAATCACCTACACCTGTTCCCCATTACCTTTCCCCTTTATAAGCTCCCGATTTCAACTCACTCACAGTCGGATCTACTTGTTACCATGAGAGATCTAGTGGATTTCCTACCATAAGTCCCGTACTTTCATGCTCCTGGCGCCGCTTCTGAGGAAGCGTTCAAGATAGGTTTGTCTTTAACGGTTTACATTGGCGATCATCCCTGGATCACCCGCGTTATGGATTCTACCTTCATTAAGGATTATAACCGCTCTTTGGTTCATACTTCTCCTCAAGCCTCTGCCTTGTATATGTTCAGACTAAATAAAGGTGTTTAACCATACTCTGGTTTCTGACTCTTGGCCTACCCCTGACAGATTTAAAAAAGAATAGCAACAAAAACAATTAGATGCAGCTCACTGGTAAGTGGCGCTATGGTGAGCTATTTTTAGAAAAAGCCCATGGGCACCATGTTGGTGACCCCTAGTCTAGTGGAATAATCCATTCAGTAGAAGACAAAGTGCACAATGTTAGTATGAAAAATTCAGATTGGATCAACTTTACATCCAATTCTACGTGTCTATTTCACTTACACTATATGGCCAAAATATTAAGACACCTGAATTACCTAGTCACTCTACATTTACTCCCCTTTTGCTGTTATAAAAACTTCCAATCTTCTGGGAAATGTTCCACCACATTTTGGAGTGAGCTTGTGGATATTTGAGCTCATTCAGCCACAGGGGTGTTCAGTAGGGTTGAGGTAAGAGCAACTAAAGTCAGGTACCGATGGACTGTAGTGTGAGGAAACCTGGGGTGCAGGCAGTGTTGCAATTCATCCCAAAGGTGTTCAGTAGGGTTGAGGTCAGAGCTATATAGACTTCCACTCAAACATCCCATGTAAAGCACATTTCCATACAGCTGGCTTTGTGCACAGTGGAATAGGTTTAGTTCAAGTGAAAGAAGAATGTATTGCAAGCATATTTAAATACACATCCTATACAGTTGTATGCTTTGTTGTAACAGTTTAGGGAAGAACCACATATGGCTGGAAATGTCACTGATTTTTGTCCATACAGTGTATTTTTAAGACCTGTGGTTACTTTTCGAAACTCTGTACAGTCTGTGGTACACATTGTGACCTTATTGATCTATATATCAAGGGTCTCTTGAAGATCTTGACCTTTCATGTTGTCTGCTCATAATTCCATCAATAATCACAGGTCCTCACTGTCCTTCACTCTCATTTAGGTCAGAATTCTTATGTGATTTCGGTGTACAGATTGCCAGCTCTATCATTAAACTTTTTTTCTCAAGGGGACACTGAAATCAAAAACAGTGAGTGTCTGAGAGACAAAAAGAGACATGGATCGCAAAACCATCTCCATCCACTGGTCATTATAGGTCCTCATTATTTAAAGATTTATCCAAATCAGGCCAAGTCAAATTTACTTGTACGTGGTGGTATCAAAAAGTTTCAAGACTATCTCTGTTTACAAGAAAGTCCTTTATTTATCTAGGTTTACACACTACCCCTTGCACAGCAATACAGCGCTCCCAGGATTTCTGCCGCTTCTGGAATGTCTCCTGAAAGTCTTCATTATGAAACGTGTCAAATACCGTCTGCGATTTGCACTGGATCTCAACAACGACCTTTGAGCTGGATCTTTATCTTCCAGAAGAGGGCGAAGTCCACAAAATCTGTTAAGTAGGGTGGGTGTGGAAGTGAGATCAAGTGGATTGTTGTCCGATGATCATCATGCACAAGTTCCTGAGCTCATAGGTCTTTCTGATCTCTTGTCGTCTTCCAGTGATATTCTTCCACTCTTGAAGTACACGTGCCACTCAAAACACCTCGCACGACTTGTTGCAGCAAATGTATGTCATGTCATGTTTAACCCTGAATAGTCGAAGATTTGCTGCTTGACTAGGAGGAGCCTGATTCGACTACAAATCTTACGGTCGAATCTTCGCAGAGGTGCTATGAAATGAGGATTGTGCCATTTTTGTTAAATGGGGATGCTCACTGTCTGATTTAACATAGAACTACCATACTAGAAGTACTGTTTTTTTCCCCAATAAGTTAATTCACAGCCTATTATGATAATGCTGTTAATAAAAATTATGTTCTATTATATTTAAAGTGAGTATATAAATCCAAACCTTCTGTTTAAGTTTCACTTTTGGTAATCCAACACAGGAGCATCTTCACGGCATGGTTTACAGAGGTTTATTCTGTTCTAATTTAATTCTGTAAATGAATTTTGGATTGTTTTTTAGTGCATCGCTGTTGTGCTGTACAAAGGCAATTTAGCAGATTTAATTTGATTTGCCGACATGTGAAAATGCAAATCCTGCCTGCAGTGAGGCCTTTCTGTTTTTATTTCTTATTTTTTAGGTTTATTGAACCCTGGTTGAAACCAGGGTTCCCTGGTGGTCTAGTGGTAAAGGTCAGGGAACCAACCCCAGCCATTAGGGTTGCGCAAGCCAGTGCACTCTTAGTGCTGGTCCCAAGCCCGGGTAAATGGGGAGGGTTGCGTTAGGAAGGGCATCCAGCGTAAAAACATGTGCCAAATCAAACATGCGGATCATGAATATGGATGATCCGCTGTGGCGACCCCTAATGGGAGAAGCCGAAAGAAAGTTTTTATTGAACAAAAAGTTTGTTTTTCCTTCTATATCTTTGTGTGATGTTCTGTAAATTTTGGCTTTAAAATGTTAAGAGGAATAGTTTTATGACTATCTGGTGTCTCGTTGTCCAATACAGAAAGGATTTGACTATCAGTTAACCAATGGCAAGACTTGATTCTGATTTGTCTATGTAAATCCTTAATCCAGGACACTTCTAGTATCTCCTCTAAGTACCTCAGCCATAAGAACTGATTCTGGTAACTAAGTACTGAGAGTCTGTAACCTCCTGGTCCTCGCTGTTGTTCACTCTTGTTCTGCTGCTTATGTGATTCTGGTGTAAAGATTGGCAGCTCTAGCATTAAACTTTCTGAGTAGTGTGTTCCCTATGAGTCAGAACTTAAATGGATGGCCTTGGGTGCCACACAAACTCTCACACACACACACGACTTCCGGTAGTTTCCTTTCAAAAGAGACGATCAAGGTTATTTCCTACAGGGTTTCTCCACTTTCAGACTCTCAGTGCAAGGACCTTTTTTGTCAAGAGAACACTGACATCAAAAAATGGTGAGTGTCTGACAGAGAGAGAGAGAGAGATGGAGAGTTCTCCTTCAGCAAAAGTGGGACAAACCATTGATTGAAGAGACACACACACACACACACACACACACACACAAACAGAGGAACATGTCCCATCTGACATGAATGGCGGTACAGAATGGAGTAAGGACACTAAAGGAAAATGAATTGTATTCAGGTTCATTATATTTATTAGTGGCTCAAGTTTTTTTTTTCTTTTACTTTAGTCCTATATGCTGGGTTTCCAATTAACAAGTCCCAAATGTTTATTCAATAGAAATAGAAGTGCACATTTAAAAGGCACTGAACTGCTCTGAATAAGAATAAAAACTCTACTGGTGATGAATTGAAATTAAGTAAGATCATAGCCCACATCCCAAGTAATTCAGAAAGAGAAACATACCCCAATTCTACTCTGGGAACACCTGTATACCTCTATACACATGCAATTATTCAATCATCTGGCAGCAAGACATACATACAGTGAGGAAAATAAGTATTTGAACACCCTGCTATTTTGCAAGTTCTCCCACTTAGAAATCATGGAGGGGTCTGAAATTGTCATCGTAGGTGCATGTCCACTGTGAGAGACATAATCTAAAAAAAAAAATCCAGAAAACACAATGTATGATTTTTTAACTATTTATTTGTGTGATACAGCTGCAAATAAGTATTTGAACACCTGAGAAAGTCAATGTTAATATTTGGTACAGTAGCCTTTGTTTTCAATTACAGAGGTCAAACGTTTCCTGTAGTTTTTCACCAGGTTTACACACACTGCAGGAGGGATTTTGGCCCACTCCTCCACACAGATCTTCTCTAGATCAGTCAGGTTTCTGGCCTGTCGCTGAGAAACATAAAGTTTGAGCTCCCTCCAAAGATTTCCTATTGGGTTTAGGTCTGGAGACTGGCTAGGCCACGCCAGAACCTTGATATGCTTCTTACAGAGCCACTCCTTGGTTATCCTGGCTGTGTGCTTCGGGTCATTGTCATGTTGGAAGACCCAGCCTCGACCCATCTTCAATGCTTTAACTGAAGGAAGAAGGTTGTTCCCCAAAATCTCGCAATACATTTCCCCAGTCATCCTCTCCTTAATACAGTGCAGTCGCCCTGTCCCATGTGCAGAAAAACACCCCCAAAGCATGATGCTACCACCCCCATGCTTCACAGTAGGGATGGTGTTCTTGGGATGGTACTCATCATTCTTCTTCCTCCAAACACGATAATTTTAGTGGAATTATGACCCAAAAGTTCTATTTTGGTCTCATCTGACCACATGACTTTCTCCCATGACTCCTCTGGATCATCCAAATGGTCATTGGCAAACTAAAGACGTGCCTGGACATGTGCTGGTTTAAGCAGGGGAACCTTTCGTGCCATGCATGATTTCAAACCATGACGTCTTAGTGTATTACCAACAGTAACCTTGGAAACGGTGGTCCCAGCTCTTTTCAGGTCATTGACCAGCTCCTCCCGTGTACTTCTGGGCTGATTTCTCACCTTCCTTAGGATCATTGAGACCCCATAAGGTGAGATCTTGCAGGGTATGTATAGCTTCTTCCATTTTCTAATAATTGCTCCAACAGTGGACCTTTTTTTTCACCCAGCTGCTTGGCCATTTCCCCGTAGCCCTTTCCAGCCTTGTGGAGGTGTACAATTTTGTCTCTAGTGTCTTTGGTCTTGGCCATGTTAGTAGTTGGATTCTTACTGATTGTATGGGGTGGACAGGTGTCTTTATGCAGCTAACGACCTCAAACAGGTGCATCTAATTTAGGATAATAAATGTAGTGGAGGTGGACATTTTAAAGGCAGACTAACAGGTCTTTGAGGGTCAGAATTCTAGCTGATAGACAGGTGTTCAAATACTTATTTGCAGCTGTATCATACAAATAAATAGTTAAAAAAATCATACATTGTGATTTCTGGATTTTTTTTTAGATTATGTCTCACAGTGGACATGCACCTACGATGACAATTTCAGACCCCTCCATGATTTCTAAGTGGTAGAACTTGCAAAATAGCAGGGTGTTCAAATACTTATTTTCTTCACCTTAAAGAGCTTTTTCAAAGTGTATATCACACATTAGAATGGGTATAAAATATGAACTCAGGAATGTAACATAGGATTTTGGTTCGAAATTTAAACAGAGAAAAAGAATCCGATATTTTTGAGCTGACGGTAACTCAAATGAGCATTCTTAACAACTGTGTTGAGCAGAAAAGCATGTCAATCTTAAGGCAGATGGGTACAACATGGGAAAACCGAATTACAGGTTCTTCTCCTGTCAGCCAAGAACTGAAATCTAAAGATGGCTTTTACAATAAAGAAGCAGATGTACAACTCAGGAACCATGAAGATGGATTTGGATAGTAAGTAATATAGTTACAGTTTGCTACAATGGCTTAGGGCTACAAACAGATTTCGCATTTACGTGTCGATCAGTGAACAGTTGATAACACCAGTGATGGAACTGTAATGAATAGACATTCGGTGCCACCCAGATGAGGGTGGGTTCCCTTTTTGAGTCTAATTATTTCCAAGGTTTCTTCATTATACCATCTCAGGGATTTTATCTTACCATTGCACCACTGGCTCGCTCATTAGGAATAAAAACTTTAGGGATTTTTTGATGACTTTAAAATGAATATTGGTGATCTGTTTATTTTTTCAAAGCAACTTCAGGACATTGTACATTGTTAAAATAAACATTGTTGTGAAATTCTGTTTTAAGCACCTTTTTCTATATTTACACAACACTTTGGACACGTTTGCACAAATGTAACACAATGTGACTTTCCACCCATATGGAACTCTGATATATAGCTATATATAAACAAACAGTATATACAAAATGATTCTCTTCTGTTCTCTTTTGATGACAAAAATCTCAAATGCTTGAGACATATATAATAAATTATTTGTACAAATATGGAAACCGTTTTCTTTTTTTTTTTTTTTTACTTACTATTTAATGTTTCTATTAGTTATATTCTATATTTTTATTTGTTACTATGTTTCAATGTATATCTTGTTCTAGGCACATCGAGCAGTACATGATGTGAGGACCTGAGAGTTCGGCCATGGGTGCGCAGATGGATAAATTCATTTAAATAGGTTGGGGCCGTACCAGACAGAGATTTAACCTGTTAAAAGCCATGCTGCAGTGTTCTGAACCAGCTGATGGTGATGGGCTGAGTAATGCCTAAATAAAGAGTGTTGCAGTAATTCATTGAGAACTAATAAAAGCATGAATGGCTTTTTTTCATGTCTTTTATCAAAAAAAATAAATGGCCGTCAAATACACCTAAGACTCCTAGGTTTCCAACCTCTTTTTTAAATTCTGGTGCAAATACCCAAGATTAAAATTAGGCTGCTCCAATGTACTAAATAATATACATTTACACTTATTCTTATTAAGCCAGCCAATGTTTAATGTAGGTTGAACAGCCGGATAAGGACTGGAGTGCACTGTGAATCTGGTTGTAAAGGAACATGTAATTGGATGTCATCAGCATAGAAGTGAAATAAGATATTGAAATGATCAGATATTGATCAATGATATTACCCAGAGGTAGCATATATAGGGAGAACAACACCGGGCCAAGTATTGATCCCTGTGGTACACCATAGTGTTTAGGAACTCTCAAAGATCAGATGTCATCCCATCTCACAAAAAAACTTATTTTACATGTAAGACATGAACCAATCGAGCACTGTACACCAAATTTCGGCCATGATTTTAATCCAAGAGATGAGAATCTTATGATTTATGGTGTTTAGGGCTGCTGAGGTCTAAAAGGATCAACACAACTGGGCAGCTAGCATTAGAAAAGAGGATGGACTTTGACTGTTTCATTATGGACATTCTGAGACAGATCAGTATGGTGCATCTGATTTGCAGGGTTGTTTCCATTTTGTTAGTAATTATATTTCAGTAGGTTGAACTTTTCAACTTTTAATGCTGTCATGTACCGTAACACTGAAGTACCATGAGAAAGGCTGGTTGTGATTAGCTTACTGAGTAGGGCGTAGGACAAGACGTGTGCGACAAACACTTCAGTGTAACAAAAACAACTGCTTTGCAAAAGCCTGGAGTGTGAAAGAAGTTAACTGATTTTGTCCGGCTTGACTTATAAACACACTTCCGGAACGATTTCACTTCTAGACAGTCACGTCAAGTTCACATGCTGTCTGCTGTACTGGAGTCAGACTAAACTCAAGTGGCATGTTTAGTGTGTAGTCCAGACAGGAGTCATAGCGCCCTCTAGAGATGGATTTTATATGTGCAGTCTGCTGGACACATACATCATTACATTTTAATTCTGGCTTTGGCTCTTCTACTGTCTGAAGAAGCTGCTAATTATTTATTTAATTTAAAATATTTTTTTAATGATATAAGTATATACAACAGCTATTTACAAACATCTGTTCCACTGAGCTCTGCACATCCAAATAAAAAAAAAAAAAAACCAAGGTTACCTGTTATTTTTTCTATGCATTTCATCGATTTCTTTAAAGTCTGCATGTAAACAGGAAGTGCTTGAGACACCGTGAAGCTTCTTTGCAGCCCTGAACAATTACACAAAACTAGTTGCATAAATTGTCCTCAATGACACCTTTTGGAATGAGGAAGGTCACTGTGAAGGATTTTGATGTGAAGAGATGGAGAAAGGGAAGGGGAGGGAAGACTGAAAGGAAATGGAAGGAATGCATATAAAATGATTTACAGGAATGCAAAAATGTGCAGGAACACAAAGAGATCGAAAAAGTAAAAAAAAAAAAAGGAGGGAGAATGTGACAAAAGGATGGAGGGAGGAGAGGGAGAAAGTGATGGAGAGAGAAACAGAAAGACAGGGAGGGGGCCTTAATGGAGAGAACGATGAAAGGAAGAAATGGATAGAGAAAGAGAAAGAGAGAGCATGATAGTCTTTAACAGGAACTCCATATTTGGGCATTGAGCTTCCGGGTAGATTGAGTGACCCGTGTTTGCAAAAGGAGGGTGAATAAGAAAAGAAAAGATGAATGAAAATGGTGTGTGTGTGTGTGTGTGTGTGTGAAAGAGAGAAAGAGTGAGTGAGGGAGAGAGAGAGAGAGAGAGAGAGAGAGAGAGAGAGAGAGAGAGAGAGAAAGGAGGGGCGGGATGGGAAGAATGGGAGGGGGTATTTGTCGAAGGGTCTAGGTACTTGGATGTAATTGCAATAGTGGGGCTGTTCATTTTGCCTTCAATGTCCGCACTGCGCACCCCACTGACGTCAGTGCACACGCACACACACACACACACACACACACACACACACACACACACACACACACACACACACACAGCAGAAAATAATGAACATAGAGACACATACCTGCACAAACACACAGGGCTTTACAGAAAGTATGAATGCAAAAGCACGCAAACACTCACACGCTTACTCACAGACACACACACACACACACACATTCACACACACACACACACACACACACACACACACACACACACACACACACACACAAGGCTGATTACAGTTATCAAGGGCATTTGTGTGAATGACAGAACGTTAAAACAGACAGAAAAGCATGCGTCAGCAAACGAAATAGACAAGAGTGATGGTAGGATGGAGAAACAGAAAAATAGGGAAAAGTAATAAAACGGAGAGTGTAAAGGGAAATGACATTAAGAAAGGGGGTGGAAGAGAGAACAGTAAACAACAAGAGATAAGTGAAAAGTGAAGCAGAAA